>NC_084590.1:29422004-29564504 GCF_033807715.1 Cololabis saira | reverse complement strand
GACTGTGGACATGTGTGTCTGTTCCTGGATATGTGTGTGCGCTTTTGTTCATGGCTTTGCTCTGTGTAATGTGTGTTTCAGAGGGAACTTCTCTGGAGGAGCAAGTGCGAAGGATAAAGGACATCGAGGCCATCGAGAGTGATTCTTTTGTTCCTCAGGCTTTCAAATCATCCCGGGATGACATAAAGGTGCTTTCTGTCTCTCTTTCTCTATCAAACCCTCACTCTCTAGCTTTTCACTCTGTCTCTTATTGAATTCCCCCCCCCCACCCCCACCTCCCCCTGCAATGCTGTGCCGTCTGTCCAGAGACAGCCCAGACCAAATCAAACATTCCCATTCAGCGCCGTTTGTTCCAACCTGAGACGGTTTCATCTGACACTCCACTATTTGCTGCCTCCAAAGCGGCAGCCTGCCGCACAAAAGCCACAGCAAGCAGCAGGCATCTTCTGTCTTCCTCTTTCTCCCCCACCTCTCTGGATGTACAGATGCAGACAAAACACTGGGGTAATTATTGAGATGTTCCTGTCTCGGAAGGAGAAGGAATTAGATTTGTTGGAGCTCATGGCTGCTTTTGGGGGGAGGATTTTTATTTTATTTTTTTAAATGGAGCGACAACATGTGACAGCAAACCTCCACAGACTTCTGGGACATATTGACAAAGGTCAAGACCTATGTGGCGGAAGTTTGTGCTTAGAGGAGCCAGTTTGCCCTGATGAGGACAGACTACAGAGAGTCCTGCAGTTCTCAAACACTGTGCCCAAAGTTTTCACAGAATCAAATATCTGGTAGATTCACACCACAATCCGATATAAAAGTGAACATCAAATTTATCAGGTTACTATTAAGGGTATAAATGTCTTACTCAAATAAGGATGAAGATGAACTATAAATTTGCTTATACATGAGAAAAAATACTTTACATTATGCAGAAAGGGGGATACGGTTTTACTGTTTGTGTTTTATATATTCATTTCTGAATTCTCAGAATTGTATGAACATTTTTAAGGAAAATAGATTTCCAATTAAATACAAATAAAAACGTATAAAATGTATCAGAGTCCTTATTCAACGAGATTTTAAATCATTTGGGCATTGTTCTAAATTATTAATCATTAATCATATGTTACTCCAGAGATGCAGTGACTATTATTTGCAAAATTAAGAACCTCATTTTGTTGTGCACCTGTACACATACAGACTCCACCCAGCAAATATTAATGTGTTCCTTGGTTTAACACATTAACATTCAGAGCAGCATTGCAAACAATGGACTTGTTTTCACTCCTTTCTATTTTAATTTTCTTGCCTTTTCCATTTTTTCTGTCTCGTCATTGTTTCCCTACAACTTGCATGTGTATTTCAACAGTAAATTATTATAAAGTAGCAACTACAAGGGTTTCTCAGTTTCCTGAGAGCACGGTGAAACATTCTTAAATGTGTAAGGCATTTTCAATAGAATAAATGAAAACATCCTCCTTTTCTTTCCTTTTAACCCCGCTGCATTCACCAAAAATGTATATTCAGCATATTGTTCCTCAGAAATGTAATGACCAGTCTTTACTGCCTGATGTTTGGCACATCACCATCGATATTAGTCAGTGTGTTTCATATCCTGCTCACTTTTTGAGTCCTGCCAAGTGAATTTTAAAGAGATTTCTCCAACTGGGTAAACATTTGCTCTGGGGCTGGTATTAAGAGTGTTTGCAACATGAATGGTTTTGGCACAGTGCTCATTTTGGTATTTATTCTTTTATCAAATGCAAGAACAAAAACAGGCCACCCATTTGAATATGAGGCTTAATATAACTTGAAGTGATATTTCCAGAAATATACACAAGATGTATAAAATGAATGACTTCATCAGTCAGAGACATTGGTCACTTTTCTGTTAATGTTCCTCTCAACTTTATTCAGATGTGTATGGAAAAAAAGTGGATATGGACACAGTGCAAGCATCACTAAAGTCCTCATAGAGCTACAGGTTTCTCACGACATCCCATATCATCGTAATGATCCATTTAAGAGTGTTTTCTGCACAGTATACATTTTCCCACTTAAAAAGATGAGAGAGGCCTGTAATTTTCATCATAGGTACACTTCAACTATGAGAGACAGAATGGGTGGAAATAATCCAGGAAAATCACATTGTAGGATTTTTACCGAATCAATTGGTAAATTCCTCGGTAAAATAAGTATTTGGTCAATGTGAGAAATTGAGCAACCCCTCCCCTTCTCACCATCACTGGACTTTTTTTTAATGTGTGTGGCAGAGTGGAGGATTGGGCGTGGTCTGCGGGGGAGCAGCACACAGGTGTGCCTGGTTCTGCTGATTGTGGCACACCTGTGTCCAATCAACCTCTCCACCCTGCCTGGGTTTATAAACAGCAGCTGTATACCAGAAGAGGGGTCTGCTGAATGGAGGAAGCTTGTTGAGAGGCTATGCCCCATTGAGCCTTTTTTTTAGAATACTGATTTTGCCCTCCGCCTGTATGTGTTTTTTTTTTTACATAAAATAAAAAGCCTTATTTTTTTGGCATTCTACGCTCTGCAAGGTTTTTTTTACACCTCATCCCCCAGGTCCAGTTTTGCCTTGTCCCCTTGTACGTGGGGAGGCCGCTCTGGTTCCTCACAGTCACCTACAAACAAGCAACATTTCTGGCTTTCACAGACCTGTAACTTCCTCGTTAAGAGGCTCCTCTGTCCTCCACTCGTTACCTGTATTAATGGCACCTGTTTTAGCCGCTTATCAGTATAAAAGACACCTGTCGTGTTTGGAGGAGAAAGAAAGCTGAGTTGCATCCAAAGAATACCATACCTACTGTGAAGCCTGGGGGTGGAAACATTGTGCCTTAGGGATGTTTTTCTGCAAAGGGACCAGGACGACTGATTCGTGTAAGGGAAAGAATTAATGGGGCCATGTATGGTGAGATTTTGAGTGAAAACCTCCTTCCATCAGCAAGGGCATTGAAGATGAAATGTGGCTTGGTCTTTCAGCATGACAATGATCCCAAACACCCCACCCGGGCAACGAAGGAGTGGCTTCGTAAGAAACATTTCAAGGTCCTGGAGTGGCCTAGCCAGTCTCCAGATCTCAACCCCATAGAAAATCTTTGGAGGGAGTTGAAAGTCCGTGTTGCCCAGCGACAGCCCCGAAACATCACTGCTCTAGGGGAGATCTGCATGGTTGGTTGCCTTTCAGATCAAATCTGCCCACAAATTTTCGATGGGATTCAGATCAGGGCTTTGTGATGGGTACTCCATGACATTGACTTTGTTGTCCTCAAGACACTTTTTTACTATTTTGGCCGCATGCTTATGGTCAGTCTTTTTGGAAGACCCATTTGTGCCCAAGTTTTAGCTTCCTTGCTGATGTCTTGAGATGTTACCTTAATATTATCATGTAAAGTTCTTTCTTCATTATGCCGTCTATTTTATGAAGAGCCCCAGTTCCTGCTGGAGAAAAACAGCCCCACAGCACGATGCTGCCACCTATGTGCTTCACAGTTGGTATGGTGTTCTCAGGTCTACAAGCTTCCCCTTTTTTCTTTCAAATGTAACGTTGGTCATTATATGGAAACAGCTCCACTTTATTTTCATCAGACCGCAGGACATGTTTCCAGAAGTTAAGGTCTTTATCTTGGTGTCTTTTTGCAAACTGTAATCCGGCTACTTGTGAGGTTTGGTCGCACTATAGTTCACCTGGGAGACAATATAATCTCTTACTTTACCTGAGGACACACTCTGCACAGAAAAGCACAAAGCCGTTCAGCTGTGACACACATTGAACATGTTGGGTCTGATGAACTGAAAGCAGTTCATGTCAGAAAGAGGCTTACATCTTTCCTCCTGTCAGGTTGGCTTCTAAAGATGGTAAAATGAGGGGGACAGTGACTCCTTGTCCTTCTTTAAAGCCTTGTGGGAAAAAAAATCCCTTGACTTAATTGCAGGTAAATGTTTAAATGTCCTACGCACAAAACTGTGCTTGGATACTTCAATATTGACAGGTTCTAGCCTCAGTAATCACCAGAATAAAATTAAGTAATACACTTAGTTTCACCTAAAATAATTAAAAAAAATGTAAGCTGCAAGCAGCGATGAACGGGCCCTCGCTCGTGCAATTTGCACCAATTAAGGTCAAGGACTCAAAACCATGTCCGATGACACCACCCACAACTCTTTATGTCAAACCATTCAAAAGTTATGGCCGAAAATAGGAACTATGAAATATCGACCAATCACAATAAGGGGCGGGGCTAATTTGCACCAATGAAGATCAAGTACTCAATACCGAGTCCGATGACACCACCCACATGTCTTTATCACAACCCGTTCAAAAGTTATGGCAGAGAAAAGTATTCTAGGGGGCGCTGTTGAGCCACCTTGCCACGCCCATTAATGCAAACCATGAAATATCAAATTTATCACCAGGCCTGGCTTGCGTGCAAAATTAGGTGACTTTTGGGGAACTATCAAATATGGACCAATCAGATGAAGGGTGGGCGCACTTTTTGGCGTCTAGCATCGCCACGGTAACGCTTTTGAAAGAGAAAAGTAATGTGCGTCGTCACAGGATGGAGACGCACATTTTGATGTATAACACACCTGGGTGCATGTTACGGTTCGGGCTCTGAAGCGGCTGAAAAATGGCATAAATTTCGCCAAAATGACGACGATTAATTCAAAATGTTCAAAATGGCCGACTTCCTGTTCGGTTTCGGCCATGGCGCCAAGAGACTTTTCTTTAAGTTGCGACATGATACAGGTGTGTACCGATTTTTGTGCATGTACGTCAAACCGTATCGTGGGGCTTGAGGCACAAAGTTTTCTAGGGGGCGCTGTTGAGCCATTTTGCCACGCCCATTAATGCAAACCATGAAATATCAAATTTTTTGCCAGGCCTGGCTTGCGTGCAAAATTTGGTGACTTTTGGGGCACGTTTAGGGGGGCAAAAAGGCCTTCCTTTCGTCAGAAGAAAGAAGAATAATAACGACGACGAAAGAAAAATTCCTACAGATACAATAGGGCCTTCGCACTGTAAGTGCTCGGGCCCTAAAAATGTCTAACGAAATTTTCTATTCATAATTTCACTGCTTTGTTACATTCATAGATCGATGAGTCAATTCCATTCATGATGCAGGCTGAGGTCCATCAGTAGTGTTTTCCACTCGTCTGCTGTATAGGCTAGTCTTTCTCTGCCATCTGTTGGACAAAAATCATACTGCAAATAGTCAATTTACTTCTGTCACAATTCAACACAAAGATTGCATACTTTTTGTTATGTATATCAGTGAACAGTTGTATAGTTTTTGAAGGTAATATGCAAAAGTCTAAAAGAAAAAAAAAGTATATTCATAGTCTTTGACAGTTTTGTGTTTTTCCTTGAACACAGAAGGAGCCAGTCGAGGTGAAGCAGGAGACGGAGGAATCCTCTTATGCCATCGCCCTTCCCACTTCTATAGTCTACAATGACAGTGACATTCTTGCTCATCCCAGTGTAAGTTTTTACCAATCAAATCCATTTTCATCACTTGGTTTTATATCACTTCCAGCCGTCACAGAGCCTCGTCTTCCAGACTTCTTTTAACAGCCTTTGAGCCACTGGGTGTTTCTAATCATCGTGGACAGCTAGAGGATGATCTTACTTCTTCTCGTTTTATTTAGTGACCTGTTTTTATTAGTGTGATGCTTGAGTTTACGGATTGATGGACGAACTTGGTAAACTTTTTTCTCTTAAAAAGGCTACCATTGCTCCAGCTCTATTTACACTATTCCTACATATTTTGATCAGGTCCATCAAACCGTACAAGGCACTGCAGTATAGCAGTTTACGGCCTTTCAACATCACCTCCTCCTCTGACTCCAAGCCAGGCTTGAAAAACGAGAAGAAAAAACTTTAAACTCCAATAACAGTCCCTGGGGCTTCACAGTCATCTATCTCCTCTGGGAAAACTAAGTTATGCCCTGATGTATGCAGATAACCCGCTTACATACACACACACAATGCCCCCCATCCCAATACACAGACACGCACCATCAGACAGGCTGATATATGGGAGCAATATGCCCCAGGCGGGCTCTGGCCCCAGCTTCAGCTCCAGCTCCGCTTCCCATTAGAACAGATGAGTCCCATTAGCCCAGCTCAGATACTGTCATCCCACACACACAGCCTCATTAGCACCATGACACCAGCGCAGGGGCGACAGACAAGAACTCACTGGTGTTGAATCTTACACACAGATAACATGCAGTGCCGCTCTAAGCAGCACGGTTTGGGAATGAAGAATTGACACACTCGGGGGTCGCTCTACCATCTGCATAATAATAGACATATCATCACATAGATATACAGTAAGTACACACCGCCAGCATGTCAACGTTATCTCTCATCGTCACACAAACCCACGCAGTGAGTATAGAAATAACCTGCCACTTTTCCTTGCCATCTCAGTTCTTTGCTTCTCAGCCGTTATGTTACTTCCTAATAAACAGATGCCTTCATTCATCAGACACTTGCAGCAGTAGTTTTATAGCCCCTTTACAATCAATACAATCACTGCTGCTGATGTACTACGTAGAATAAAAGTCGATGCGCAGGCCTTTTCTAGTAGGGGGCTCACTGGATTAGATGAGTTATGTTGTGAAGTTTTTCATGGGCATTTGGAACTGAGATGTCTGAACCAATAACATGTGTGAAAAACACCCTTTATTATAGTGTTGGAGCATAGTCATGGTGACAGCAATATGATGTGGGATGTTAAAGGTTTGTAAGGCAGGATGGAGCAGCTATATCACTGAGGCTACACTTGCTATGGCCAGTAGCATATACAGCAGTGGCGGCTTGTCAATAGGGGGCACTAGGGCGCCGCCCCCATTAAAATTACAGGAAAAAATATAGACACAGTACACATAAATTACGTAATAAAAAGTAATTATCACATCTGTGCACTCATAAAATGTGTCTGACTTTTAATTTTTCAAGCCTTCCCATCCCATACTGGGTTTATTCAGAGTTGTTTTTTGTGCAGACCGAAATACATAGGTTTCAATGGCGACGGGCGCCGGCCAAATGAGTGTGTATTGTATGTTCTTAATCTTTTCTTCCATGTGACTTCATGCTGGTCTCTAATTGGTTACTCAAAGATTCATCTCCGGGCGCAGCTCACTGCGCCCGTGGCCAATCAGCGTGTTTTCTGTCATTCTTCATTCAATCTGATTGATTCATGAGCTGTCAATCAAAGTCACACCGCTGACAGTGTAGACGCGGGACTGCATCTGTCACTCACTACAAACGGAGTCACAACGACAAGACAGGAGACAATGACAGCAGAAAAACTAAATTTGGTTGTTTCATTACAAAATAATAATTTAACATACAAATAATATATAATATATATTTTTTTTTATATTTTTATCCCGGTTTTTATCACCGCAGTGCTCCTACCTAACAGTCCTGGGCATTGCCATCCTCTACCAACCCCGGGAGGGCCCTGCACTGAGCTCAGGTCTCCTCCTTAACTGAGGAGTGAGCAGGCCGCATCTTTTCACCAGACAGGGTGGGGTTTCTCCGGCCGGACGTAACGCATGGAAGGATCACGTTATTCCGGCCGGATCCTCCTCACCCCATCTGGCGCCCCGGCTGGCCAGAGGGGGCATGTATAGCCCAGGACTGTGTGCATGTTTTTGTGAGGGTAGCTCCCATTAGCTACCCAAGGGAACATGGGGGAACTAACACGCACTTCAGCGCCCACAGCGTCCCCGGCGGGAATCTAACCCAGGACCTTCTTGCTGTGAGACGGCTGCACTACCTGCTGCGCCACCGTGCCCCTAATATATTATATTATTATATAATATAATATATATTATAATATATTATATTAATATAATATAACAAATAATAATATACAAATAAGAATAATAACAAGTAGAGTTTATAGTTGTGTTGTAATCCCCACTCGCCAGTGCGTCCCCCCAAAAATTTTTATCACCAGCCGCCACTGATATACAGGTATTTTAATCAGTAACTTGACCAAATCAATTTCTCAGAATTGGACGAAGTCTTTCTTTTTCATGGCACATACATAGCATGAACATGGTTGTATTGTAACCACAGCAGCTGAGTGCACTGACTGCACGTGTGTCTGGATCAGTCTGCTATTGATACCAGACAAGACCAGACAAGAGGATGTTTCATAAAACCAAATAGGCACAGATCTGATTTGTAAGATTTGGATTGTCTATGTTCAGAAAGAAAGAAAGAAAGAAAGAAAGAAAGAAAGAAAGAAAGAAAGAAAGAAAGAAAGAAAGAAAGAAAGAAAGAAAGAAAGAAAGAAAGAAAGAAAGAAAGAAAGAAAGAAAGAAAGAAAGAAAGAAAGAAAGAAAGAAAGAAAGAAAGAAAGAAAGAAAGAAAGAAAGAAAGAAAGAAAGAACTTTATTCATTCATCCATCCCGAAGGGAAATTCAACTGTCCAGCAGCTCATCAAAACATAACATAAAAAACAACCACACTTCCACTCAGACAATAAAAGCACATTAATATTAAAATAAACATGAAATATAAGGTTAGAAAATAGCATATAAAGTGCAAACTAAAATATAGTCCAGTTGTGGCAGAGGTGAGTGTGTGTGTGACTGAGTTCAGGAGGAGTTAAACAGGGACAAAGGATCTCCTGAATCGCTCCGCTCTGCAGCGCAGTGAGCACATACAAAATATCCAGCTTTTATAATACATAGTCTGGTGGCTGTGAGTTGGAAAATGCATCCACATTTAAAAGATAAAACTTATCAGAAAACTGTGCACTGTTGCAGAAGATACACCATCTTTTGCTAAATAACAGTATTTCAAAAAGGTCAACATTTTACAAAATTATAACAAAATCAAATGCATAACAATAAAACATAATGATTCATCAAACTCTAAAAAGCACACTTTGTTATGTTATGTTATGTTCTGTCTGGTGTTGTCTTGCATCTCAGGGTCATTGTAGCCTACTGGACATGGTTCTGTCTATAAATAACCGTATTAATGATCGTCCCAGTTCACTGGAACAAAATAAAGTCATACTGGTCTCGAGGCTGAATGGCCATCTAGAGTCTTTGTCCTTATGTGTCTGTCTTTATGCTTACTGACATTTCCTCTCTACCCTGTCCTGCAGTTGTTCCTGGACAAGGAGAAGGCTGAGGAGTTGTGGCTAAACAGACTGGTCTCCCTGCGACAGGAGAGGCTGATGGGAAGTCCTGTTACTTGAAGACCAGAAGACACAGAACCTCAGATCTATCTGTTCCCAGAACGCTTTTCAGTTTTTACCTCATTCATTTTTGTTGTCTCACTCGCTGCAATATCCTGTTTGGACATCACAGCATATCTCATTTCTACTAATTCTCTCAGCTGTTATACTAATTTGCGAGGACAAGGGTTTGGTTGTATGTGCTTATTTTTATTAAAATGAATGAATGAATATGCATTATTTGGCTTCATTTATTTGGAATGAAGGGAAATCTTCTATGTTCATGTAAGATTTGAAACATATTGTCTTTGTAAGTTTATTCAGTGAATAAAGGCAGTTGTGGCCATTCTTTGAAAAAAAATATTGTGGTGTCATAGCCGTCGACAAAATAGAAACAATATTTCTCTCTTTAACAAAAGCATCTGACTCGGCATTTGTAAAGTTAAGATGACATATAGTTCAGTATTTACTATTTTCTACATTTAAGATTTGACTCTGTTACATGGTGAAAAATATTATCTTCAGTCGTTGCACTCATATGTATAGATATTGCTAAGAGATTAATGTTTTTTCAGTGTTGTGTTCCTGTTTAAGTAGATTCATGACAGCAAGTGAACTAATAGGTCTATTTGTGGAACTGCCAGATGGTAAATCTATACTGAGTCAGGGACATGGTGTGTCTCCTTCATACTCTCCAAATAGTTACTGTTGTAATGAAATAATAATTAAGTAGGCACAAGTGAGTGAGCAAATGCACTTTAAGCTGTGCTGTGTGACTACTTGCTTGGAGTGAAATGAGAACGTCTTTGCATTTGTCAAGCGGATTACCAAAATGTATTTATACTTGGCAGCTTCTAAAGGAAAGATCCATTTTCGAAACTAAACAGTCAAATGATTCAGAGCCTCTCGTTCAGTTTCTTTCTTAAACCAACCATTATGTTTAGTTTAGCTTTTTTTTTTTCCAGTTGTAAATAAATAAAACCGGCAGCATATAACCTATAATGACCCAGTACGGATGAGTCTGATAAGCAGCACTTGTAATCTGTAACTACATATTCAGGTTAGATAAGGAAATTTGCGTTTAATAAGATTTTTCTCGAGTGCCGTTGCCATGGCAGCCACCCACAACATGCAGCACATGGGACCTGCTCAAACGCCGCCGCATGATCAGCCAATGAGGGAGCCGCATTCGCGTCACGTGAGTGGTGTCACAGTGACTTTGGTTGCCGTTTTCATTGCTTGCCAACTTCTCCGTTGAGCGGTGAAGCAGGTAACGCGAGTGGCGATCACGGACTTACTACTCGAGGCTCTACTTTTAAATTTACAGCTCCAAAATCCCTGGAAATGTTCAATAGTATGAACAGAGACTTTGAAGAAGATCCATTCTTCTCGTGAGTAGCCAAATTAATTAATTGAGCTTTTTACAGTGCTGCTGTTAGAATATTCTGGCTTGTGTTTAAGTGGACAGATGCCGCAATTATCGCAGCTCAGAACTTTAAACGGGGACTAAGCCACTATTGGGATTTATAAAGAGTAGACAAACTAATCCCAGATAGGCCACTGAATGCGCCATGCAACTCTGAAAAGTGTTGTTATTGATATACTACAAATAAAAATCCCCTTTCATTAAACGTCAGCTGCTCCAAAAGGTGATTTGGCTACGTTTAGAATATTTATGTGCTATGATTCAGAGGTTGTAGCTTACATTGGGTGTTTGGTTAGTCATATTTGTAACCAATTGAACAAGAACTGTATAGCATGTTGAAATGTAACTGTTAATCCACCATTTAAAGGTAAACTCCAAACACATGACACTGTTACCTAATGAAGCAGGACATCAACTTGTCCATCCCTGCCCTTTTGCAGGGCCTATAGGTGTCTCCGTTTGAAGCTAAAAATGTGTGAAAGAAGTTCCAGTACACTAAAGAGGAAGTCATCTCTGAATAAGTGTCCACTCTGAAAGTGTGATCTGGTGGCTTTGACATGTCCCTACGCTCAGTGTTACCACACTTGACCCATCTTCTAAGTCGAGTGTTAAGGGTAGCTCATATTATTTTAAGGATAGTTCTTATTTCAGTAGGGTGAGTTCATTGAAGAATTTATTTCTGATGAGCTCCAAGCGGTCAGAGAAGATATGAGTCATTCTTAAAAAATAGATATAAGTGCACTTTCTCTCCTGTTTCTTTTTCAATCTGTATTATTGTTGAGATGCAGTTTATCTTTCCTTCCTCCTCCTGTCCAACAGGGATCATTTTCGTGCTCACAGGGAGCATATGCGCCAGATGATGCGTAGCTTTTCTGAGCCCATGGGCGCTCCTTTAATGCCCAGCATAACAGATGGGAGAAACCGAGGCCGTGATGTGGCGGACCATCTTAATTCACCCCTTGCACTGAGAAACGAGCACAGGGTGAGAGCATGTGTTTCAAAAACCACTCCTTTTACAAGTTTGACTTGTGTGGCAACTAGTAGTGTATCATAATATCCACATGTTCATAGATTATCAATGAATTATAATAATAATACTCTTTATTTGTCAGTATATATCTCACAAAACACACCAAAATTAGTCCTCTGCTTTTAACCCATCACTCGTTACACAAGGAGCAGTGGGCTGCCATTTTCCCAGCGCCCGGGGAACAGTCAGGGGGTTAAAGGCCTTGCTCAGGGGCCCACAGTGGTTCACCTCGGTTGTCAACCCGGGGACTTGACACCTCTGTAAACACGAGGCTACCGCTCCTCCTTTAGGTCTCATTGATTCATACATTGAGGTATGAATGATACTCTAATGCTCTTATAGCCTCTGAGGATTAGTGTTTTTGAAGAATCAACCTCTCTTACTAAGGTTATACTGGAAGCTGGCCAGCAGCAGTGTAACTGGAACACCACTTGCAGAGATATGGGGCCATGTGAGTCTCTGGTTTTGTGGAAGGGCAACCCCCTTGGCCTCTCTGGACAGTTATATCTAGCCCTCACAAGACCTATTTATAGTGCATTGTTCCACTAACACACTACTTTCTTGCAAAGACTTTTTTGACACTCAAAGCAATTGCCCCCCTGAGATTTCTGCTTTGCTCCGTTGAGACGAGCTGAAAATAACATGTTCTTTTGAAGTGATTCTCACTGACCTTCAATGTCATATTAACTTACCAAATATGCTATGCAAACAATTTGGCTGGTCAAAGTATGATGTTTAGAGCTTATTTTGATGCTGATTTTACTGGCTTCTAATGAAAAGACAGGTAGGTTGGTAGGTGCATTCTTTTGATCCCCTACTCCATAACACCCATGAGCCTCTCCCAAATCTCCCCCTCTATTTGCCAACTTATCCCTTCTACATCAAACTAAGTCACAGCCACCTGCTTTAATCCAAGTCCCTCGTGAGAGCCTAGATATTTATCCTTGATAATGACTTACATTAGAAGTGTGGCCTCAATCACCAACAATCTGTTTTCTCTTTAGTAGCATCGTACCATTCACAGCACATGGGCTCAGAATACTTAAGTAATCATCTCATTGACAATGAATGAAATGGAGCTCCACCACGAAAGATCCATCTGAGTAAATTGTTTAATCTAATATTAGAAGTCTTTTTTTTTTTTATGTTTCATACTTTGTTTGGCTTCGTCACTTACTGACCAAAATAGCTTCACTGAAGAGTCTGGAAAGACTGTATTTCAATCTGCTGGTAATGTAAACCATGTAAAGGATACTCTTGTTCTTTTTCTTTCATTTTTCTTCATATGTACACAAAAATTTGGGTAGGAGGACACAAATGTGAGATCTTTGTGATTCGGAGACTTAAAAAGTCCTAAAAATCCCGCAGCCTCCTCATTCCTGCAGTGCTTTGATGATCGTCAGGAACAATAAACAAGATACCAGCCATATGATCATGTTGTTGTGTTGTTGGCTTTATAACGGCATGTCCTCTATTCTCATATGTCATGGGCACTCTGTTTTCTCATTGTCGTTCTTTTCGTCCATCTGTTTCGCAGAACTTGGCATCGCTGGTGCATTAGCAGCTAGATGACAGACAGCTCGCTCTCAAGCTGTTCTCCAATATCACAGACCCAAATGTGCACACCAAAGTGCATCCAGAAACACACACACACACACACAATATTAAAACATATTCACAGCCACAATAACACATGGTGGCAGTTCGCAGCATTGATGCACTGGCATGCACACGCATATAGGTATGCACCCACACTCAACCACTGGGAAGGTTGTACTTGTATTAGCTTACTTAGCATGAGATTCCCAGTGGGTTCTGCGTACCTTCCACGGCTGCTGCTGTGTACTCACATTTCTCTGTCTTAGTATCCACTACCTGGGTCATGTTACCTTTCATAGCCCTCATTCATTGGAACACTTGTTTACAAAGTGCTGTTGAAAAACAGAAAAACCCAGTGTCCAAATAAGCAGTGATCCCATGTACTATTTATATCAAGAGTATGCAATAATTTGAAAAAAAGATTATAACATTTGGGACAGGGCCATCAAAGGAGTAGAAAACTTAATGTTAAGACAGTCTGGAGAAATCGCCATAACTACATGCAATGGTTATATCACTTATATATAGGGTTTAAGTGTTTTTTCTGTTTTTATCTGTGTTTTACATGGTGTTCCGGGTTCTTTTTGTAATGCTTTGGTTTGTTTAGTGGAGGTGCTATATGGTGCATCAGTCTGACTCCAGGGGTACACCACCCTCTGTTCAGTATCAGACTCAGCAAGATACAAAAAAAATAACATATCAATTTTCAATACTCTAGACAGCCTAAAATAATGTGTAACACTAGTGAGTCTGTATTCTTTATTTTGCACCTTCAATTGCTCCTCTGCTCAAGTTTAGTCTAAATATAATCTGTGTAAATATGTAACTGGTATTTATTAGTTCATAGATGCCACTGTGGTCAGGAGCATTTCACATCAGCTTGACCTTTGAAAAGCGCTGAGAGAGCAGCCTTGGACTTTTTTGCCCCCGCTGGATCCCTGTCCTGACTGGTCCGCCATGCCCACTTTAGTCTTCCTAGAATGAAGCTCAGTTTCAGTGTTAAACCCTCACTAATCTCTGACCATGCAGCCCAATTACACATGGAACACAAGTCATTCAACACCGGATTGACCACACACAATCACCCTGCGCATCACACTCCCAGAAAATGCCCTGGCACACATAGTGATGGCAGTTGAGATGCTTATCTGGGGCCACAGGGTCACAAACACCTGTGCTCTTGGCTGGGGAAACACGAGGCCTGACTGCGGGTCCTCAAGCTGCTCCCTCTGCATTCACTGCTCATTTCTTGGTGGCTGCAACTCAAGAAGGTGCCTTGCCTTGTACGGCAATGCTGAATCAAGGCCATGTGGATAGCTGCCTGCGGCTGTGTCAATGATTTAGTAACTGGTGAAAGGCAACAAAACAGCTCCTTGGCAGTGACTTTAAGAAACATTTATAAAGTAAATGTGATCTTTGTGTTTATACATATCAGTATAAGTTTATATTAGTGTTATTTCACCTGGTTGTTTAGCACTGGTGGTGCTTCCTAAACTTTTAAGCATATATGAATATTTAAAGCCTCTGCAAATATGTTGAAAACATTGTTGATGTAATTTGGTGGGCTCTCATGAAGTCTTCAAAATGTGGGTGCAACTTATGCAGATATTTAGGTACCATACCGTGCTATGTTACTAAACTGATTGTGTTTGAATCCTCAGGATATGAGCCGGTCATTGTTGCCCTTTGGCACTTTTGGCAATACGGTCAGTTGAGTCTACTGTTTGGTTACACTTTCTTTTGGATCTATGCTAAGTGCATGCTCTAAGTTTGTAACTCTCAAAACCCCCAAAGAAGTAGAGACACAATCCCCTCTTTCTTAAGTGTTGCATTCAGAGAAAGGCTGTGATCAGTATAGAAGTACATTTTGCATTTCTTTCAGAAGTTTGCCAATTCTAATATATTAGCCTTAACAGCGTTATCGTCATAATTGTTCCCTTCCGAAGGAAATTAATGCATGCAGAGTGTCAATGTCTTACTCCAGCCTGCACGACTTGTTGGGGTGAAGTGCTACGTTTTCCTGAACTGAAATGAATGAAAGATGGTCCCATTTTGATATATACACTGTACATATTTTTTTTTCCATCAAACAACTAAAATCTTATATTTATAGTATCAATTCAGATCATAAAGCTTCTTTTTCATGCACAACAGAACATAATGCCCTCTTTTTTTTTTACAAAAGAAACAGCATAGAAATTAGTTTGCCAACTTTTAATTGTCGGTGCAGAAAAACCTTCAAAGACATGTTTTACTTTCTAAAGTATGTCTGTTTTTATAGAAATGTCACCAAGTGATGATAAAATATAAATACCATTGTCACTGTCTTACATCCGTGGTCATCAACCCTGGTTCTTGGGGCCCACTTTCCTGCATTTTTTCTTGCATCGTCATACCTCATCTAAACTGCATGCAGGATAGGGGTTGATGGCTCACATCTAAGAAACAATTTGGTACACAGCAACTCTGCACGTATGTTTGTGATGGAGTTGCCTTGGAGCCAATAATGACAAGTGACTTGGGAGCATAAAAGCTCAGATTTCCAGAACTTCTGGCTTTGACTTTTGTTTACCTTTGATGTTTGTACAGGACATGATGTCTAACCCTTTTGGGATGTTTGACAACATGAGGGCCAACATGAGAAACAGGACGGATGACACGCAAAGAAACTCTGTGAGTTTTTTCAAGTCAATCCTTTTGTGAACTTTATGAGACAGATGTACTGTGTGAAACATGTTTGCTGAACACTCTCACGTGTGTTCCAGGAGAACGCTCACTCTTTCAGCTCTTCATCAGTAATGACGTATTCAAAAGTTGGAAATGAGCCTCCAAAGGTCTTCCAAGCAAGCTCTTCAACTCGCCGTGGCCCTGGAGGGGTATGTGTCCCAACAGATGTGTCACTACATAGTGTTAGAGTTCATTGTTGTGAGCTCTTAAAAGTTAATGTCTGTAAATAATGCTCTACCATGGGGATTGGATTCAAAGCATCTAAATACAACCAATTTATGATGTTTCCTGTATTTATTTAATCACCGTTCATCGTCGGAAAGATCTATGATCTGACTGGCCTAATGTCTTTATATAGTTGGGTTTTTTGTAGAATAAATACATCTTTCTGTGTAAAACCTGTCTAAATGGTTCAATTATGGTCTTTCTCAGATCAAGGAGACCCGCCAAGCAGTAAAAGACTCTGAGAGTGGTGAGGAGAAGATGAGTATTGGTCACTACATCCAGGACAAGGGGCGTCTTGTTGAGAAGAAATTCAACAAGAAAACGGGACAGAAGGAGTTAAGCCAGGACTTTCAAAATATGGATGAATGTACGTCAAATATTTCCAGCCAGTTGAACAGTGCTATCACAGTGTTATCTGAGTGCCGCTGTCATTCTCCCTTTCATGAACTTGATCCTCTATCTGCAGCTGAAGCGCAGTCTTTCGATGATGAGTGGCAGCAGGAGGTGTCCAAGTTTCAATCATCAGCCCCCCTGTCTAGCCTGAGAGAACCTCCACCCCGAGCTGCTCACCGAGCCGCCCTCACGGGTCCCGAACACTCCCCCAGGTAGGCATTTAAACCACATGCAGCGCAGAGGACAGGCCAGCATGTCGTCAGGATCAGATGACAAACAAATGGGCATGTACAGTATGCTCTGTAATGTGGGGTCATCCTGGTTCGTGATAGTTAAAATTTCTGTTTTGTGTTCCTCACAGAGACCAACAAAAGAGCAAGACCGGAGGTAAAGACAAACCCGAAAGCTCAGCCAAGACGAAACAGTAGAAGCACCAGTCTATGTTTTCATTAAAGTCTCTCAAGCCTCTCACAGCCATCGTGGTGCCTCTCCCTAACTCCCCACTCAAACATACACCACAGTGACATTTGGCCTGAGTTTCTAATAGTCTGATTGTAAATGAGGTTTTATATATTTTGCCCAACTGCATGAACACATTTATGCTATAAAACAAGGACAAAACTAAAGAGCTATAACAAGTTAATGTTTTATACTTCAGCCACTATAATTTGAGTGCTGATGAGGAAAATCTAGTTCACTGTGTTTTTGTAATTTATGTAAATTTATAGAACATACAAAATTAGAAATATGTTATTATACCACTACACAATTACCTTGAGTAGTTTCGGGTTCCTATTTTCTCTTAATGAAAATTATTGATTGAAAATGATATTGATGCAAGATTTGTTTAAAATGTTCAAATAAATCTGATGCCGAGAAAAGGCTCATTAATAGCATTAATGGATGTCGACATTAGTATTTAACTGTCTCAAGTTCAACACACAGAAGGTTAATCTGGTTCTCATCCTCTTTATCATTATGTACTTATGACACAATTACAAGTCGTGTGAAATCCACGTAGATAATATCCACATTTTCAATTTGTAATTATGTCTGTTACCTAATGTTCTAGCTCTTTGTACTTTATCTGCTGTAATCTTTGTAAAAAGAAATGCTTTTACCCATCCCTTTTTATATTACTTTATAGTCTCTTTTTTTTTTTTTTCACCTGAACTCTGTGCCGCAGAGCACAAACTCTAAGCAACACATGGATAATTTTCAATGAATAAAGATTTATTCTTGTATATTTTTACACCTATTAAAAGTAAACTGTGTCAGCATGGGCTGTTTGTTGGCATCCTTGTTTTTTCTTTAATCGGTTTGACCTTTTAAGATGAAAGACGTTTGTGTCTATATACAGGTAGGTGCTGTTTTATAAAAATGACTAAACAAGGTTCAAAATAGCCAGCCTCTCCTGTGGTGAACATCTCCTGTCCAGTGGACCCAGGTTGGCGTTTTATTTTTGGCTGTAAGCACTTGTCAGTAGTTCAGACTGGTCCGAGACGTTACACAGTTGCAGGCCCATTGCACTCCCAATTCCTATACATGTACAATATCTCAACAAGTTTGTCTTTAAATACATGTACGCCATTTTACTGAATACTCACTTTCAGTATTTTGTATAACTTTGTCATTACTGCATCATGTTACATTTTCAACAAGGGTAAAAGACCTTTTTTTTTTTTTAATTCAAATGATTCACCAGCATAGCTGAACATTTTTGAAGACCTGTATCTAAAACAAAGCATTTTTGCTTTTGTGATTACAGTTTCATATTAAATAAGCAGAAAAGGGTTTTATGGGCATTTTTTCCACCTTGAATAACAATAAGGCCGCTGTGCTGGTAGAAATGTTTTATTATTCAGAACAAATACGCTACTAAAGTGTTTTTCTTTTTTAATTTTTTCATTATTAAAAAAAAGGACAAAGTGCATTTACAAAAAACTCAGTTGAACAGGGTTTTGTGAAATTAAGCATGAGAGTCCAAACATAAAAATCAGAGCATGAGATACAAAAAAAAAAAAAAAAAAGCCTGAATAGTCCAAGTCTACATGATCCCTTGTGGCTGTACCTTTCCTGCAATTTTCTTTGAACACTCCAGCAAAGCGTTGTGGATGTCTTTGGCACAGGAGATTTGAGATTTAATCATGGCAAGGTACTGAGCATAAGACATGGACTCTGTCTGGACCGTGTCTGGTTTGGTGGCTGTTGGGACCAGGTTTGGTGAATGTTTGGCGCTGTCAATACTCTGTGAGAGGCATTCATACGCCAGACGCTGCATAGAGAGGAAAAAGTAAAACGTGAGGTTATGCAGTTCATTTTAAGTGGAGATAATATATTTACAGTACAGCATAATAAAGGGCCCTAAGTAATGTTCACTGGCAGATTAAAAAGGTCCACATCTACTTTAGTGGGTCACTATACGTTAAAGATATTAACTCGTTTTAATTTACAATAATACACTTGTCACTTGTTACTGTTATGTACTTGCATACATATCTTTGCCAGTTCTGTGTTATAAGAAAACTTAGTTTTCAAATGGGTTTATTTAAAATAAAATGTTCATCATATATAATCACATAATAAAGGGTTTGGATTTTTATTTTTTTTACATGGTATTGTCCATTCTTCACAGATTCAACTCGGGAGTCAGACGTCTTTCCCTTTACAACTGGGTGTATAACTTACTTCAGGGTGGCAACAGTTTCTTAAAACCTGAGACGGTAAAGCTTTTAACACCGCTGATATTCTGGCTTTGAGAATACCAAGCACTTTAATGTTTTAGGTGTTATTTTGTTCCAACCTTCCTGCAATCATGTTCTAAAATCTGTATAAGTACAGTCATAGTTGCATTTTTCCATTGTCAAAATGTAATCTGGGTTTTGAATTGGTCTTGATGAGAATAAAAATAATGCACACTTTGAAGATAGTATATGTTGATGATAATGTCATTTCATCCAAAATGTGTACAACTAACTCATCCTAACACACTACCAAAAAAACTAAAACAAAAAAAAAAACAGTTGTCAATGCCACTTCTGGACAATACTCACATGAGACATTTTTTTTCTGGCAAAGGTTTCTTACAGACTTTCTAATGAGGTTATATCAAGCTCTAGCCTTTTTACGACTCCATCCCCTTCTATCTATCAGAACTGAGATTATTGTGAAAATGTTCCAGTCTTACCAAACACAGCTCCAGTTGATCACAGAGGGCATAAAACTCCTCTAAACTTTTGTCGAAGCGCTGAACAGAAGTGTCGCTACTTTTACTAATGAAAAAAGCAAAACAAGAGATCCAGTGAAACCTCAGAAACTCTTTGAGAACATCAAAGGCTTTTAGGGGCCTGCAGATAACACTATTGGATGAATGGGTAGTTTTGTTTATATTTATGTTCAGAAATGGGCAGCTAATTATATGTATGCACGTGTGTGTGTGTGTATGTATATATATATATATATATATATATATATATATATATATATATATATATATATACACATATACACACACACATATACACAGGTATGTATGGGTGTATGCGTATGTATATATACACCTGTGTGTGTGTGTGTGTGTGTGTGTATATATATATATATATATGTGTGTGTGAGAGAGAATATGTGAGTAAGTAGATATATACATAGATATAGAGCAGATGCAGTTAATAGAGACAGTATAGTGTAAATAAGTATATTTATATGGGCATGTGTGTACAAATATATAGAAATATTCAACTATGTGTATGTATGTATAGGTTAAATGATTAGTGAATGGGGGTAGGATTAAATAAGTTTACACTTCTTCCTACTCCTTTTTGCACAGGTAAAGTAAGATATCAAGTGTTAAAGTATGAAATTCTTTGTTTTGTTTTCTTATCTTCTCTTGAATTGTTGTTTTTTTACATGTACAAAATAAATCAAAAAAAAAAAAAAATCAACATCAGGAGTTTCTGGAAAGCTGTTCCCTTTCAAACACGCTACTTACATGCCGTTATCAATGGATGTATTATGGGCCAAATTCAGCGATGCAATCTTCATAACGTTCTGAAAATCAAACACATTTAATTGAAGCTTGCTGTACAGTCTTGCTGGTGAATTAACTTTTATCATTGTTGCCAGGTGTTTCTGATTGTGGCTTGATGTAGCTAGTTCAACCAGGCACAATTACCTGCAAACTCTCCTTCAGCTGTGGAATAAGCATTTTAAACCTATGAACTGGATCAAAGTCTTGCTGCTGCTGCTGTTGTTGCAGTGAAGCAGCTTGTTGTAATCCTGACTGGGACATCGGCCCGCCGGGCTGCTGCTGCTGCTGAGACGCCATCTTGACTAATGACGTGTAGAAAATATCCGGTTCCCTGTTTTTCAAAATAAAAGCCCTCTGCTGCAGCTATTTACGTTTTCTTGATTCCTTCCTTCCGGTAAAAGTCCCGGTAACCTGATTTTTGCTGGTGGGTTTTTTGTTTTATTATTAATGTTGAAAAAAATTGAAATAAAGTTTGTATTGCCAGAGAAAAATCTTGTTTTGGCCTGTGATAAAGCACTTTTTTTTAAATGTCTACATAGCTGGTCAAATACAGCAAATGTTTCAGGAAAGACAGCGGATGAATTAAGGGAACCAATTAACAGTCATGTAGAACTACAAGCAAAAAATGTTGCATTTCAAACAGTGGAGTGAGGGTATGGAACAATAATGTACGTATATAAAATGGTATATGTAATAATTATTATATTGTTTTAGATAAGATGTGTGTGTGTGTGTGTGTGTGTGTATATATATATATATATATATATATATATATATATATATATATATATATATATATATATATATATATATATATATATATATATATATATATATATATATATATATATATAGGTATAATTTTTTGATAAAGTAAAGCTTGCTGTTTTATTTTTCTTATTTTTATTTTCAAGCAAAATTGAACTAGAATCAAGGGGTAGGACCCAATACGTTTTTTACTTCCTCCTACTCCTTTTCGGACATGAAAATTTCTCTTTGATTTTGTTTAATGACTGTTTATCTGTTTTGTGTAATTGTTTTTTTTGTTTTTTTTTTTGTTTTTTTTCATGTTGGAAATAAAGATTTCAATCAATCAAAAAAGGTTAATTTTAGAATGAACCAATGAATGAAGGAAGAATTATCTTCATCATTTTTTGTGTGAACTCCTGTATTTTTCTTTGTATATAATAAGCTAACATTTTATTGATCCTAATACGTGGGTATAACTAGACCGTTCAAAAGTAATTCTATAAAATATGCATTATAAAAATATTCATTTCATATATAGGCTATATTCTTACAGATATACTGGACACACAACTAGCATTCCATAAGCTTGAAATGTTGAAAAACACTCTAAGCAAAGTCTAATATGAACAATAACATTTCACCTGGAAATGTTGTGAAGAGTCAGTATAAAGTGAGTAAAAATATAGTAAAGGTGGAAGCTTCAGAATACCTGGGAAATTCATTGCTTTATATCATCAATAAAAGCTGTGCTACCTGTTGAGTAAACACAGCAAATATATATTTTGACCCAGTACATTGCTTAGATAAATTGCTTTATCAGAATCAGAATCAGATTTATTGGCCAAGTTTGAACATGCCAGACAGGGAATTTGACTCTGGTTATTTCGCTCACTGTAGTAAATAGACAAATGGCTCCAGTTTTTCTCAATTGGTTTGGTACATTTCTCACATCAGAATTGAAATTCTCAAAAGTTCTTGTTCAGTTTTCACATCATCATGCCATTTGTGCAGATGAAAAAGGCAGTTTCTCATTGCATTGAACAAATTGCAAATGCTTTTGTCCATCCATGCAAATGATTGTGTACAATTCTCAGTTTTTTCGTACATTATCAATTGCTTTTGTCATGCTAATCAAAATGCTTTGTTATAGGAATCTATCAAATAGTCTCTTTCCCAAAAACATTTAGGCTATAGTTCATCATATAAGTCTTCACATGCAAAATGATTTACCAAGCCATCATAACATGTCAAGCATATATACATTTCCATAAGACATTTGTCTGTAAATATGATCTAAATTGGTAAATTCCTCCCAGGTGAATCTAGACTTTCTCTAATGAAAAGAGTTGATCAACCAATGATGAACAGTTTTCTGAATGAGCTCAAGGGAGCATCTCATGAACAATCTACTGGGGAGTATATAGGTAACCAGAGCACAATAGAAAGTTACAATGTCTGACAATGGAAGGACAACAGCCAAGAAGAAGGAGAGGAAGAGGGGTGAGGCTGCGTGGTGGAGGAGTAGGAAGAGGAAGAGGCAGAAGAGGCGGACACATGCGTGTTCCTGATGAAATCAGAGCAACACTTGTAGACCATGTTTTGAATCATGGGCTGACTATGGCTGAAGCGGGGAGAAGGGTGCAGCCAAATGTTGGCAGAACAACTGTGTCCTCAATTATTCAAACTTTCCGCAGAGAAAACAGGTGTGTAATCTAACAGTATGTGCTGAATTACATGGAGTTTACTGTATTTACATGTCAATACAGTAATGCCCCATACAAAATTACAGTAGCCTATTCCACTGATGCTCTATACAATGCCATGTGTGTCTTCCTCAAATTTGTTTTGGTTTACATTTCTATTTCCCACATAGGACTGCAAAACAAGTACACAGGGGTGGTAGAGGGCGGATTTTCACACCACACCAGGAGATGGCTATCTGCAACATTGTTGTTGAAAACAACGCCATTACACTGAGAGAGATACAGACTACTATTTTGCAGGACAATGACACATTTGCAAACATCCAAACAGTCAGTATCTCTACCATTGACAGAGTGCTAAAAAAACAACACATGCGCATGAAACAGCTATACACTGTCCCATTTGAAAGAAATGGTGAGAGGGTGAAGGAGCTGCGCTACCACTTTGTCCAGGTACAACTTTTATTCCAAAACCATATAGAGATATGTCCTCGTTTGTAAGTCGCTTTGGGTTTACAGTAAAAGGTGTCTGCCAAATGCAATGTAATGTAAAGATGTACACTACTGTAAGTGTGGCATTTGCACATATGCTATGGCTGTAGAAAAGAAGATGCAATATGTCATATACGTTTGATCTAACTTCTTTTGAAAATGCATGTAATGCAGTAATTCCAAAAATAACATTTTGTCTTCTGTATTTAGCGCATGATGGAACTGGAAGCTAGTGATCCACCCTGTCACTTCATTTACATGGACGAGGCTGGCTTCAATCTGACAAAGCGCAGAAGACTGGGTCGAAACCTTATTGGACATCGAGCCACCATTGATGTGCCAGGCCAAAGGGGTGGCAACATAACTATGTGTGCCGCAATATCAGATAACGGTGTGCTGACACACATTCCACTGATGGGTCCATACAACTCTGAACGTCTAATAGCATTCCTAGACACTTTGTACAGGGATCATATCCTAGGTGGCCCAGCCGAGAATATGGCCCAGCCCAAATATGCCATAATATGGGACAATGTAAGCTTCCACAAGTCAAACCTAGTAAGGCAGTGGTACGCAAACCATAACAGAATGGTGATGGAGTTCTTACCACCAAACTCCCCATTCCTCAACCCCATTGAGGAATTTTTCTCAGCCTGGAGGTGGAAGGTGTATGACCGAGAGCCACACACACAAGTGACCCTTCTGGCTGCAATGGATGCAGCATGCCAAGACATTACTGCAGATTCCTGCAGAGCATGGATTAGGCATGCAAGAAGATACTATCCACGCTGCCTTGCACGGGAGGACATCAGGTGTGACGTGGATGAGAATTTGTGGCCTAACAGACAGGAACGGGAAGAAGCTGAAGATCAGGATTGAGATTAGAATTTGGGGAGTTGTTCATATTTTTTTGTTTACCTACTGTATGACCTATGTTTATATTTTTGACCTATGTTTACACTTACGTATTGTATTTCACCTTTGTTATGTGCAGTGCTGTCTTTTTTTTTTCTTTACGGACTGCAATGTCAATGTTTGCCAATGAAGAAGCCATTCTGTAAATGTGAATCTTGTCTTTTCCAATCAATCTTACACGTATACATTATATGAGGTCAAATGTACAACACTTGTCATCACACCTAAACCACATTTTACATCAACATGTCCCTTCAAAGTGCCTTCAATTGCCAACATGACTAATGAATTTGACTGTCTTATCTGTACACAATGACACAATGATTAAACATTCTGATGGCACTGACAAGTATATTGACACAAAAACTTGCTTTTGAGGGATGGACTAAGGATTTTGAGCAAGAGACTGGCTTTTGCAGGTGATCCACAGTGTTTTGCTATTTGTTCAAACTGTTTTGAGAAATGCACTTGATCTTCTGCAAATTGCAAGAATGATTGGAAAAATGTACCAAAGTGATTGAGAAAAACTGTTACATATATACAATTTTTTTTTAAAGTGAAACGTGCAGCAGTATGAGTTATACATGGTTGATGAAAGGTGCATTGTTAAATGATTGAGGTTATTATTATTTTTATTATTGCACAGTGATTGATTACTCTGAGATTCTATGAGTGTTGAGAGTTCATCAGAGCAACAGCTTGGGGGAAGAAACTGTCTCTGTGTCTTTATTCACTTGTTAAAGTTGAACTGGCAAATCACATTGTGCAATTAGATATTTCCTTCTTTAATAGTTTGCAGTCTATGATAGATTTGGGGTAATTCAAGTATTTAGTTCAGACCACTAAATCTAAATCAAACTATTCAGAAGTTAAAAAAATATTGCTCAAATCCATCTAACTGCTACGTATTCATGTACCGGTAATGTGCAACGTTTACTACAACTCCTACTACAACGTTAAACATATTTTCATAAACTAAGGTTTAAAATTGTTGTTCTAACTTTGATCTGTAATCTGATTGCTAAATAACTATACAAATTATTGAATTAATACTTTTATTACAGACTCAAAAGGTTCCATATAAAATACATAAAAATACATTAAAATTACAGGTCACACATTAAAATACATGCAAATCTGTCCCAATGTTTCCATAGTCCAGATGTGTACCTTATCACTCCGTTTGATGTTAGCGAGTGCAGTTATTAGACAATTTTCTGACTCATGGAGTTGACACATAAATTTAAACATAAAATTCCTCAGCAGAGCATGGAAGGTGGGGACATAACAATTAACAAATAAAGTGCTTGCACTTGTCCATCTTGGAAGCTTAAGGAGGACCCTGAACGCATCATTATATGCTACCTGCAACTTCTTTAGCTTGGCGGTGGTATAATTACACCCAAGGTGAGCTGTGTAAAGAGGTGTACAATAGGTTCTGAGTAGATGTACCTTAACATAACATAACATAACATAACAGCATCTAAGGGGAGGTCAGACAGTAAGAATGGGGGAAACTTTTGTTTCTGATCTGATATTTTGCAATGAAAGCACCATATGTTAAAAAAAATCAGCTCCAGTATCCAACAGATGCATAATGGACCAGATACCTTTCTCCATCCATTCTTTGTAAAAGAACGATTTTTTTTTAACCTATTATTCCATATTGGGACTGTGTGTGGAGTAAAGTTTTATTTTTATTTATTTTATTTATTTTATTTTATTAGTTTGCACACAATAAAAGTAACACTTGCAATCAAAATAGTAAAACAAATGTGACAGGAGAGGTCAAAAAGCCTTATGCAGCGGACCTCCACTCAATTTAGGAAGTAAAACAGTAATTACAAAAAATCAAAAACACAACAAGACGAAGACTATAAACAAAAAACAAAGAAGGTTAGAATACATAGTTACAGATCATCAACACACAAAAAATAAACAAAAACAAATAAACAAATCAACAAAGAAAACGTGTGACATTTTTTAAATGTGAATTAAATGAGATGATACATTTCTTTTAAAAATCTCTAGAGAAGCAGAGCTTTTGATAATGTGAGATTTGAAGTTCCACATCTGTACACGATGTACATCTGTACTGCGATATATGAGGGAAAACTAGCCGTGTTTAGTTTTATAAAAAGGAAGATGGAGATGATTAATCTGTCTAGTATTATATGAATGTATTTGCGAATTATATGTGAAAAAATTACTAAACGATAGTGGTAAAGAAAAAGGCAAAACCCTATGTTTGTATAAAAACACACATATCTGATGAATATTTATGTCATATACTGAAATAATTTTGAGTTTTCTGAACAAAGGAGTAGAGTTATGTTTATAAACAAGTTTCCAATAATAGTCCATGGGCCAGAGCCCAAAATTTCACTTGTCAGTACCACTCAAGGTGACCAAACTTACTTATGATTTTTGAAAATGTCCATGTCTGTAGATGATATTCTGGTATGATAACCCTTCCTGAGTGGCAGCTGGATCATAGTTATCAGCTCATGAAGTTACCCACCCCCTTCAGAAAATTACATTTTAGATTCTGCTGCATATCCTGGTTTAGACTCATGTACAGGATATCTGTCAATGTGTCACAATATTGTCTTTGGTATAATTTTAAAGTGGACCTTTTAAGCATTCATTGAAGCTAAGATGTGAATCTTTCTGACCAACATAGAGGTCACTGCAGCCCTTTAAACTATAAACAACACACATTTTTACACAATGTTCGCCTAAATGATATACTATCTTTTAGCCCTGTGTCAACTAGGAACAACAGAGACACAAAATACAAAAACTGGAATACTCACAGGACCATAAGGATTCAGGAAATGTATAATACACCCAATTTAGAATCATCAATTAACCTGAAGGGGGTGGGTGACTTCATGAGCTGATAACTATGATCCAGCTGCCACTCAGGAAGGGTTATCATACCAAAATATCATCTACAGACATGGATCTTTTCAAAAAATCATAAGTAAGTTTGGTCCCCTTGAGTGGTACTGATATCTGGTCTGGCCCATGGACTATAACGGAGAACTTTTTACATGAGAATCTTCATGGTTGCAGACTCCTTTTTTTAGTTGTCCTATTTTTTCGGTGGTTCCTGAAGGCCGCAGCGGTCCGGCCCCTGCCGCTCTCAGGGAGAAACCCCGTAGTGCCGCACCGCAGCGCCATTCTAACTGCAACAGGATCCAAAATGGCAGGAGCCGATGGAGACGACTCTCTCTACCCTATCGCCGTCCTCATCGACGAGCTGAGAAATGAGGACGTCCAGGTTGGATTAGTGCTCTATTGCTTAAATTATACTCTACAACAAAATCCAATTCGATTTAATGTACTCATCCAGGCGCCCGACAAGCCAGTTAGCATAAATATGCTAACTAAGGCCAGTCGGGGCGCACCCTCTCCGGCTAATTCACTGTTTTTGTTGGAATTTCCAACATTAATTGTTCACCTGGAATCATCGTGAATAACAAACGTGTCACTCTGTGGTAATATAAGCGTAAATGTGCACTAAATTGACGGTGCAATCCAGTCAGGTCATTGGTTTAGCTCGTAGGATGCTCGCCGGATGGCTCACCTTAAGGCTGATTTATGGTTCCGCGTTAAATCGACGCAGAGGCTACGGCGTACGTTGCGCGTCGCCGCGTACACTACGCCGTAGGCTACGCCGTCGATTTAACGCGGAACCATAAAGCTGCACCTGATATTTAATGGCTGTCCATTAGAGGAGTCCCCTCAGTTAATAATATAGTCGGCATTTCAATTAGCTACCTTAATTCCACCCCGTCTGATAGGTTGCTTAGCCATAGTCATGAAAACAAGGACAAATAACAGACTCAAAACAGCTTTTACCCAACAGCAATAACCATTCTTAACAAGAACAGGAGCTAATGTGCAATAACAAAAAATGATTGTATGTTGATGAAAGTTCTTGTAATGTCCGTGTGTTGATGTATGTGTGGAGGGGTGGATGTGTTTATTTAATAAGGATCCCCATTAGTCTTCACCATGGGAAGACTATTCTTCCTGGGGTCCACACATAGACATACAAAAGAACAATAATACAACTCAAAAAGGATGAAAAACATTCAATAGAATTACTAAAATAATATATTGAAACAAAAATAAAAGATTAGGTAACCAACCAAAACCATCCACATCTTAAGTAACAATATTTGCTACTATCGCCAGATCTGTATCCACTTTTGAACAGAATAGTTTGCTACGACTTTATAATTTATAATATACTTATACCACTATTTATAGTAGTATAAATATACTATATATATCATAATATACTTATACTATATATACACTCATAGCCTACAGTTATTTAGAATATATTTACTATTAAATTCATAATATACTTACAATTTGCAAAAATAATCACAATATATACCTAGGACCGATCATGACTTCCTTCTGAACCACAGCCTGCTTCAGTCTCCTTTTAAAATTTGACACTGTGTCACTTTTAATTTCGTTGTACATAGTGATAATGCTATCTATCTATCTATCTATCTATCTATCTATCTATCTATCTATCTATCTATCTATCTATCTATCTATCTATCTATCTATCTATCTATCTATCTTTTCTGGATGTGTGCAAACTTTTCCGTGAATGCATTACTAAGTGAGGTCTTTTTGTTTACAGCTGCGTCTTAACAGCATCAAGAAGCTTTCCACTATTGCTCTCGCCCTTGGTGTTGAGAGGACTCGCACCGAACTCCTCCCTTTCCTTACAGGTGATGGTGTTGTCTAACTTTTTAAATTATAGAGAAGCACTAAATGTGTATGCATACTCTTGGAGGTGTTTAAAACAATCTATGCTATCCCCTTAGACACCATCTACGATGAAGATGAGGTGCTTTTGGCATTGGCTGAGCAGCTTGGCAATTTCACAATGTTGGTTGGAGGGCCCGAGTACGTCCACTGTCTCCTGGTAAGTTTTAGGGGGTTGCAATAAAGTTATGTAAATATGAGCTACTAAGGAGAGTTTAATTAATCAGTGAAATATTTATTCTAAATAATGAATATATTTAGTTCATAGACATGGCTCTTTTAAAATTTTTATTGATTTGGTACGGAGGTGTGAGCATGTCTAACTTACCGGTAATTCTTTCATCCTAAACAGCCCCCCTTGGAGAGTCTTGCAACAGTGGAAGAGACTGTGGTCAGAGACAAAGCTGTTGAATCCCTGCGAAAGATCTCTCAGGAGCACTCTCCAGTTGACCTGGAGGTCCACTTTGAGCCTTTGGTGAAGCGGCTGGCTAGTGGTGACTGGTTCACCTCTCGCACATCAGCCTGCGGCCTCTTTAGTGTATGTTATCCTCGTGTCTCCAGCACTGTCAAGGCTGAGATCCGTCAGTAAGTGGCTTCTCAAGAGGGGAAAACCATTTTTAATTGACTTTATTTAATTAGTAGCTATTTTACCATGTTCCATTTCTAATTTTTGTGACTATCCGTAGGCATTTTCGTACCTTGTGCTCAGATGACACTCCTATGGTGCGTCGTGCTGCAGCATCCAAGTTGGGGGAGTTTGCTAAAGTCCTGGAGCCAGAATATGTAAAAAGTGACATCATCTCCCTCTTCACTGCTTTGGCCTCAGATGAGCAGGTATGAGTCTTGTTCTTCTTTGCAGTCTAAACAGATTTATTTACTTATTTATTGAACAATTTTTTCTAAGTGTGTTTGGCTTTTATTTCCAGTTATTACCAAACTAATCCCGTTTACCATCTCCATTAGGACTCAGTGCGGCTGCTCGCAGTCGAGGCTTGTGTCAGCATTGCCACCCTGCTGCCTCAGGAGGACCTTGAGGCGTTGGTGATGCCCACTCTGCGCCAGGCAGCAGAAGATAAGTCCTGGAGGGTCCGCTATATGGTGGCTGACAAGTTCTCCGAGGTAAACAGATCATGCCAAATTAAGTCTATAGTCAACAATAGAAAAGTCATATTGAAAGCCTCTTTTAAGTAGTCTGGAAATTAGCATCAAGTTTGCTAATTTAATTGTAAACATTTCTAGGACACACTCACCAGATGACAATTGAAGTAAAGTTTAAAATGCAGACATATTCCTTAGTTTATAATAACTATATAATTCAGTTCAAATGTTTAGACACTTGGTAGCAGTGCCTCAAATTAAACGCATGAATAAATTGCTACTTGGATCAAAGATGCGTGAAAGATCTTTGAGAGCTGTTTTGATGATCTGTGACATGGAGACTCTTCAGGTGGCAGTTTAGAATCACACATATTAAACCAAGACTGTATTTGCTGCTTTTGGACATTTTATAACTGAGCTTATCAATGTGACTGGAAAAATGGCCTGTGGTGGTTTAATTACTTTTTTAATTTAAAGGTTATATATTATGAAACACTTGAATGGAACAAGAGTCAGGCTGTATACTTACCCGTTTGACTGAGGTGGAGATTGGAAAATTAACTTTCCTCTTTCATATAAAAACAAAGCATTGATACGTTAAATGTATTGCAGAAAGGGTAACACCTTGTATTTTACATACTGTTTCTGTCTTTGCCACCATTTGTGGGGAAAACAGGTTGACTCAACCACAAACTAAAAACATTAAACACTTGTGAAGCATAATGACAGTGTGTCACAAACCATGCAGAAACAGATGCAGTAATGAACTGCAAGATGTCTACTAACCACATTTGAAAGGCAGGATTTAACTAATCTGCTAACAAGAATAAAATTATATTTAGTACAATCAACCACATTGTTAAGGGAGAGCTGCTGTTCACCAGATGCATGGTTCACATGCAATTGCTTATAAAAAGCAGAGTGCAAATGAATCTGACTCTGAAATAACTTGTGTGCAGCTCATAGATCCTGGTACTGGTACTTGTCATTTGCCTAGTTTTAGCATTCAACTGCATTACATTGATGAATGTGTTGTTTATTAATAGATTTAGCTTTCAGAAATGCTGAATTGTCTTCTTTAAAGAGAAGAATGTGATGGACATTTAGGTACTGTTTGCACTCTATGTAGCGTTGCACAATGCGTTTATTGTTTTTGCAGTATCAACATGTGCAATATCAGTGTTGCAAAAAAAAAAGAAAATATCTCAGTAAATGGTGGTCTGTTAATTTTCAGAAGCAATGTGTTTACACTTTAAATGTCAATAATATATTTGCCCAGTCAAGTGAAGCCTCACTGCCCAAGATGCCATTTTAGATGCTTGCATGGGCAGTTGCAGTCAGTTTTAGCTGCAAAGCATAAGGACGCAGACTCAATATACTGAAGTATTTAAGTAATATCATCATTGCAATTTTTTAACCATGATATCATGTTTCCCTAATAGAATGCTTTCATAACATTATGTATTTAAAGAAAAAGAAACCTGAAGTTTTTCCTCATGAAGCGATGCTCCCTACATTTTTATTAAAATTGAAGTTTTATTTTCTGTAAATTGCCAGTTTGTAAACCAAATTATTTCAATGGAAAATTGGTGAAGGTGTTAAGCTGCTTTCACATAGAGCGTGGTTTGCGCCGCGCCCACCGGCGGGTAGTGCACAGAGCTTCCACCACCTTCTCTCCTTTTGGACACAACTTTCTCTCTTCTCCCTTCTCTCCTATTGGACGCGTCGAGATGTCGTCACAGCGCGGCACAGTGAAATTAAAAAATGTTCAATTCAGGCAGGCAGGCGCGGCGCAAACGCCGCTGAGCCTGGCGGCAGAGCAGTCCGCTCTTGCGCCGCGGTAACACATACACAATGAATGGGATCGCCGGCGGCGGTCTGCGCTTTGCGCCCTCTCTGTGAAAGGGGCTTTATGGTGAAATTGATATGGGTGCCCTTAATGTCTGTCAGTACTTCTCAAATTTGTATTGCTCTGAATGGAAAAACTTAGTCTGAGACCCTGCATGTGTTGGTGCACATCTTACTAGAGGCTTGTGTATGCTTAAAGCTTTCCCTAGTTGAACTATGCCATTATGGTTGATGAGATAACTGGTTTATTTATTTTTAATATTTTTTTGGCTCTAGTGGCCTTTATTCAAAGTGCAGAGAGGAAGGGGGCAGGGATCAGAGAATGGGGCCGACATGCAGCGAAGGGTCACAGGCCGGGACTCTAACCTGCGACGCTGCAGGAGGACTGTAGCCTCAGTACATGGACCAGCTTGCTTTAACCACTGCGCCACCCAGCTGCCCCATAATGTCTTTATTTTTAAGCTTGAGTCAAACACGTCATAGCATCACCGCAGTAAGGATAGTGTCACAATAGTGTCACAATTACAAAATGTAGTTGATATTTATTTGCCAAAGAGGTCCTTTTCCCTCTTGTTTTGGAACCTCTGGTGCTGTTTTTGTTTTTGTCCACTCATTTAATTGTTTACATATAGAACAACAATTTATTGGATGGTAACATAGTACTGTGTTTTTAGACATTTTAAATAAAATGGTGCACATGTTTGTCCAGTGCAGAAGACAACGCTGATCTGCGAAATAATGTAAAGAGTCGCAAACTGAATTCTTTGGTTAATTCCATCAACTAGGGTGAAAAAAGTAGGAGGTATCCATGTAAGTTTCACCCAGGGGCCTTCATACATGTGAATGAAGACAATTGTGTTAGCTGTATCAGCGTTATCTAGAGTGGTTTAAGCAATTGCCATGATTAAATGCTACTAATTGAATGTTAAATAATTGAAAGCTAATTGAATGTGTAAGGCCTATACAGAGTAAAAAAAATGTTATTTTGTTGTAACGACACACGCAAAGAGTGAGTTACATCTGTTTTATGGCATGTTCTAGTAATGCAGTGTCATGATTAGTAAGGCACAAAAGGTCTGTGTTATAACAAAATATCACGCTCTTGAACGTTCAAATCCTAATCATGGCTGAGTCACTGCAATGGCCTTATGCTCAGTTTTGTCTGAATGACCTGCAATCACCCTTTCCACATCCTTGGATCTGCTTCAGAGGAGATCATGTGCTTTTCCTCTGCATAGCAAGATTTACTGGAATAATTCTGAACCTCGTGTTTGAGAGATGACTGAATTTTGTTAATGAGTGCCACTGCTCTCATTTGAACTTTACATTTATATTGTAGCACCAGTGCTGGACTTTTATGGTCTGGACACTTTTATATGTGCTAAAGTCCTGAGTGCATTACATTACCTGACTGAATATTTGAAATTCATTCAGTACATATACACAAGCAAAAGTCACTAATAATTTCTGTTTTTATTTATTTTTTATTGTCCTTGTCGAATGGTTTTGTTGTTTTCCACATACGGGTTTGTAGATGTTATATTTTATATTGTAACAATCTTCCTCTGAATATAGCTCCAAAAAGCAGTTGGCCCGGAGATCACAAAGAATGACTTGGTCCCGGCCTTCCAGAATCTTCTGAAAGACTGTGAAGCTGAAGTACGTGCTGCTGCAGCCAACAAAGTCAAAGGTAAGAAGGACAAGCAGAAAAAAAATGACTTGAATAGGTTATGACTTGTTTCAGGTTATTGTAAAGTCTGTTCTATATTTTCATGGTTGTTTCCATTTGATTAGAATTCTGTGAGAATCTCCCAGAGGACAATCGTGAGCAAATCATCATGACTCACATCTTGCCGTGCGTCAAGGTAAAAAATATACTTTTCTGTCTGCCATAGTATGACGTTTCTCTGGCATTTCACCCCGACTTTAACAAGACACCTTGAATTGCTATTGGTTGTTAAGCATGTGCTATGAAGACGCTTATCTTTTTATAGTCTGTATCATATACTTCAGATTTTTACAACTTGTGTGTCTCTTGATCTCCCCTGCAAGATAGGTAGTTAAGTGTACGTCTTCCTTAGAACTTTTGTGATAAGTATGGTTTCTTTTTCTGTATATTAGTAAGAGAATTCAAAAAGCGATGGGTGGATTGATTTTTATTATCGTATTTCTCCACCTGAATCCAAATTTAATTTATTCTAATAATTAATTTATTAACTGCTTTTATTTTATTATCTGAAGAATTTGTAATTTGCATGATTACTAGTGATGCACCGAATGTTCGGTAACCAAAATTGTTCGGCCGAAAATAGCAAAAAAAAACCACGTTGGGTGGAATAAGTGGGGAAAAAAACGAACAATTGATAACGGCATGTGATGACTCAATCAAACAGCGAACAGCGTGGAGTGAGGGGCGAGCGGTGTTAAACGCAGCAAACATGTCAGCTCATTACTTGGATGTGGGGAAAAAGCAGAGGACACGAGAAATTATCCAGGCTGAGTTGGATTTGGGAAAGCCGCTTGGTGACGAGGACGGTCGCGGTACGCACAGCGCAGGAGATCGAGGAGAGAGCGCAGAGAAAAGGGCCTGTACTACCGATGCGGTGGAGAACCCTCAATGTCTGATATGATGAGATCCTCCAAGAAAATAAACCAGATTTTTACAATTATTATACAAGGCTTCAAATTTCGGAGATCAACCGCCCCCACCGCGACCCGATTAATTGGATTTGAACGGGAGAAAATGAAAAAGAATTATGAGAAAAAAATAAAACAAGTACAGTTAGACAAATTGTGACTGGCAGGTATTTCACTGCACATTTATTTGATTTATGCAATGGTGAAAAAATTGGCAAAATAAATGTTTGGTATTTTTTGGTATTCGGCCAAGTGTTTATTATTATTTTCGGTTTCGGCTACAAATTTTCATTTCGGTGCATCACTAATGATTACTAAGTAACTTTGAGGCTTACACGTGTGTACAAGCAATGGAGCTCATCACATTAGTCTATAACAACCGGTCTTGATCCTTCTAAGTAGAGTGAACCATCAAATAGACCCACATGCTCAAATCATATTGTTGTTCATCTGACTTGACCAACTGTAGATGCACAAAATGTTGTGAATCTCCTTGCAAGGTTGTTGACAATGGGGAAGATGATGGTGGTATGCTGGTGTTCGCTAGATGAACAGCAGGTGGCACTGTTGCGTTTGAAAAAGAGTAAGCTCAGATGTAGTGCTTAATTTAAAAAAAAAAAAGGTTTTTCATCGCCAGTTGGCATTATCAGTAAATTAACTTGGAAGTACTGGAAGCGTAGAATTCCTGGATCTATAGTCCAGTGTTTGCAAAAGCTACCAATCCTTGTTAACTTCTAAAAAAAAAAAAAGAACTCCTCCTCTGTTTATCCTGTCAACACGTCAGCAGTGACACAGGGTTGTACAGGTAGAAGAAGTCATGCATTCATGGAAAACAAAACATCATGCTTGTGAAGGGGAACATGATCTGCATATACAAGTCCCAGTACAGACAATTTGATTTATAGCTGCATAGGTCAAATGTTTTGTGTCAAAAGCATAAAGCTCATATTCCGACAATTATTCACCTAATGCTCCATAATTCTTGAGTTTTAATTGAGTTTGCAAGTAGTATTGGCTTAATTTTTTACTAGCAGCACATTTATGGGATTCCACTGATTCCTGCTTTTCAAACAACGTTGCAGTATTGATAGGCCAACCACAAGCAATACCAAGCAACTGTCACAACTGCAGTTAACATTTTAATAAATATTCAACAAAACTAAAGGTAGTTAATAATAAATCCAAAAGACCGAGACACTCCTGGCGATTGTAGGAGTTGAACAGTTTTGTTGACAGGGTGCACATGGGGACTGGTTGTGAGCTCCCCATCCCATGACTCCTGGTTCTTGTCTGCCCTTTGGAATAGCGTGCGGCTAGGCATACCAATGCCACTTGGAAATATGTCTCCTGATGTCATATATCCACTGCAGTGGTAGAATGTAACAAAGCAAGGGTTTACTATGTTTGTCTTGTTTTTTTTTTTTTTTTTTTAATCTCATTGGCACCTTTTTTGGTACAATCACTAGCCTCGTGGGTAACAAGCTCATTCCACCTAATGAGGTGGAATGTTATTTCTGGTGTCCTGGTTAAAGCTTGAGCTAAGGTGTAATTTAAGGTCAGGTCAAAATTAGGGTTGAGTATAAACCAGTAATTGTTAAGGTCCGAGACATTGGGTTGAGCTGTACACAAGAAATGGAAGCTAATGCAATATCCCAATGAAGGTAACTGTACAAATGTGTGCATGCACACATGCGTCATGTGAATAACACAGAGCTAACGTGACCCTCGCTCCATGACTAATGCAGGCTGAGAAAAATTTTGTATGAATCGGCCTCTTGTCACTAGTCTTTCCCATGGATTATTGAACCTTTTTTTTTATTTTTTACCCCCCCCCCCCCCCCCCCCCCCCTATAATCAACAAAAGTTTAACACAGCACGAAACTTTTTTTAATGTCAGTGCAAGGTAGGACATGGTAAAAGGAAGGAAAAGAATGACTCCTTTCAACATGAAATGCTAAAACTTAAGGTCACGTATACAGCGATCTATTTCATGCTGCGCGTTCTCTGTGCTGGATCGTTTGCAGGAAAAACCAGTTTGCTAACTTGACCAAAAACCCATAAAGCACCACAGCATGACAGACTTGCCATGACAGATGCATGAACTACAACATTTCTGCCTGCAGCATTTGTGAAGAAGGAATGCACTGAAATAACAATGTAATTGGTGTTCGTCCACAGTGGGCTGAAAGATCTGCCATTCAGTAACTTCACTGGTCACTTTTAAGTCTACATCACTGTTCACAGAAACGGTTTGAGTGAAGAGTTGTACATTTACACAGCACAATACATACGGTATATATATTTTCATCTTGGGTATTTTTACTGAATGAACAGATAATTTACAGAAACCCCAAACTGCAGTTCCACTTTTCCACAATTTGGGGGATTCATGAATTTGGTGTTTGTGGTGTCCTTTTTTATAAAGATGACTTCTTTTTTTTCATATCACTCAGATTATTCATTTGTAGTGGAGGGGTAGTTATGTGTTTCCTTACGCTGTTGTATTCTGAGTTTTTTTCAGAAATGCATTAGTAGGAAAATAATGAAAAATGATTTAACAGGCACATAAAAATTTTGTTGGGCTGATCGGTGCTAAGAATGGAAAAAGTTAGGCTGGGGTTCTCCTGTTCTGTCTTTTTGAAGTATTAATGGGATTTTAGGTTGTTTTTTTAGCTTTTAGTTTACAAATAGGGAGTAGAGATGTACTGTTGGAGTCCAGGGAATGGAGTAATGTAGTGTCCATAATCAGAGCTGGGTAAATGTTCTCAACAGTACAGCCCTAGTCTGTATCATCAGATTTTTCCACCCGCAGTTATTACGCTCTCCTCATTGTGTATTTACACACAAGTCAATTACAGCCTTCCTCTTCATACTGTGTTGTAAATATGACCCATAGCAGTAGTCTAGATGTTTATTTACGTACTGTCCATCTTAAATGTTTGTTTGTGCTGATCTTTCTGTCTCTGATGTGTCTCGTCCCTTACCAGGAACTTGTTTCAGACACCAACCAGCATGTGAAGTCGGCCCTCGCCTCAGTTATTATGGGCCTTTCGACCATCCTGGGAAAGGACAACACAATAGAGCACTTGCTGCCGCTCTTCCTGGCTCAGCTAAAAGATGAGGTAAATGAAATGGAGATTTGTAATTGTGGTTTTGACGAGTGGGTTTGAAAACTGGCGAGGTTGTGTTTTAATTTGAAACATTCATAACAAAAGCTTCATGTCAAGTAGGGTTGCACGATTAATCGTTAAAAAATCGCGATCTCGATTCATGCTTGAACGGAATCTCATTTCCAAATGACGACGATTTAAATTTTTTTTTTTTTTTTTTTGATTATTGTTTTTATGTTCAATGTCAGCTGTTACAAAGTTGATGCCAGTCTTTTATCAGGCACCATCATATTTTTTGTAACGTTTACCTTTTGTATCGGCAGCTTCTTAATAGCAGCAAAAGGCAATGGGGGGTTCATCCCAGCCAGAGGAATAATTTGTTGCCTCAGAACTACAGGATCTGTTACAAGTCCCCTTTCTGAAAGGGTGTTCAACTCAGGGAGGAACAAATATTGTTCAAAATTGTTATTATTGTTTAAATTATTCAAAGGTTTGTGTAAAGAAGACAAGAGATGTTTATTGTTATTATATTTTTGTTCAGCTGTTGCAAAGTTAAAGTAATAAGTGCAATAAATTTTATATTGGAAAAAAAATCGTGAGAGAATCGTGATCTCAATTCTAAGCAAAAAAATCGTGATTCTCATTTTGTCCAGAATCGTGCAGCCCTAATGTCAAGCATCTGCGTTAGATCAACAGCTTTCTGCATGTCTGAGACAAGCCCCCTCAGCACAGCCACCAGATGTACCTGACTGCCACCTGAATGGGTGGGAGGATGATTCATGCAGTTGGCGGCTAAAATGAGACTTTTCTAATTGTGGAGACCTAGCTGTGTCTGGAGGGAGGAATTTTGGAAAGTTGTTTGAGGTTTGATCAGATAGGTTGCTGTTCAATGCATTTTTATTTAGATTTATAGAAAAACTAATTGTAGATTATCTTGTTTTGTGATCATGTAGCAGAAGTTTGGTAATGTAACTGAACTCTTTATCAGTAACACTTGTTCATGAATCTGTTTTAGGGGCAAAATGATCTAGCAGCAGTCTCAGTCTGCATTAAGCTACTAGTTAGCGACCAGCTAACGGATTTCTGGATTATGTAGGGGCATGCACATGCGTTTCTTAAATTATTTCATGATTGTGGCATACCTTTTCACACTCATCAGGTGTGGTTGGTATGTTAAACACAAATGTGTGGATTCATTTTTCTTTTTTTGTTTTGTTTAAGGCTTAGACTGTATGTTCTTACTCTTTATTTCCTTTAGTCCTATTTAAAGATGGCCCATTTTTCAAAGTACAAGTAAGACCAAGAGTGTCTAATTAGATTCCACTCCAAACTGATAGTTTTGATTTGCAGACTTCCTTTCAAGGTTTTTTAGGAACATTTATTTTAAGAGAGGAAGGTGGTATGCGTTCCATAGATGTCATGTGCATTTACAACCTTTGTAGCAGTATTTCAGCTTTTTGCTGTGCTTTGCCTGGTAGCTTTGCCTGCATCAGGGGTCGGCAACCCAAAATGTTGAAAGAGCCATATTGGATCAAAAACAAATATGTCTGGAGCCGCAAAAAATGAAAAGTCTTGTATAAGCCTTAGAATGAAGGCAAATGCTGCATGTTTCAATATTAGTGGGGGAAGATTTTTTTTTTTATTATGCACTTCTAAAAAAAAAGTCGAAATGTCGAGGAAAAAAGTCTAAATGTTGAGAAAAAAATCGAAATGTTGAGAGAAAAGTAGAAATGTCAAGATTAATGTTTAAGTACAATCTTGAGAAACAAGTCGAAATGTTGAGTAAAAAGTCAAAAATTTCTAGAAAAAAGTCGAAATATTGAGAAAAAAAGTTGAAATGTCAAGGAAATAGTCAAAATTTCATGAAAAATTCTAAATGTTGAAAAAAAACATCGAAATGTTGAGAAAAAAGTCGAAATGTCAAGATTAAAAAGGAAGAAAAAGAGGAAAAAGGAAAAAGAAAAAAAGAAGAAAAAAAGGAAAAAAGAGAAAAAAGAAGAAAGGAAAAAAAAAAGGTCAAACATTTTTGAAAAAGCTCCAGGAGCCACTAGGGAGGCGCTAAAGAGCCGCATGTGGCTCTGGAGCCGCGGGTTACTGACCCCTGGCCTACATGTTACCAGGCTGACTGTAGGTTTTAGTGTCGTCAGTTTTCATTTGATTCTCGTATGAACCTTGGTTCTTATTCTCGAGTAATAGACTTGTAAATGTAGTTTGCATAGAGTAGCATAAGTGGCATGGCATTGTAGATTATAAGTAAAACTTATGAATTCTTGTTTCATTGTCATGGTGCTACTCTAAAATGTATTTGTTCATATTAATGTTTCTTTTACTTTCAGTGCCCAGAGGTGCGTCTCAATATCATCTCCAACCTAGACTGTGTGAACGAGGTGATCGGCATTCGCCAGCTCTCCCAGTCGCTGCTGCCTGCCATTGTGGAGCTCGCTGAGGACGCAAAGTGGAGGGTCCGCCTTGCCATCATCGAGTACATGCCCTTGCTGGCAGGACAGCTGGTGAGTCCCAGGATGTAGAAAACCAAGCTGAACGTTATACATGTTTGAAATCTTGTGCTATTAGGTAGTGTCCGACCGATCAGCCTTTTTTTCGATTATTTCGATCACCGATTAGGGGGAAATCAAAAAGACCAATAGCCGATATCAGCCAATACGATTATTACCCTTTTTTACCTTTTTGGGAGAAAACAAATTTCAATACAAGAATTCATTTAAATGAATGGTGAGCAATTTATTGCTTTAACTAGGAAGGACAGCAATATTCACTTCGCACGGCTCACACATCAAAAGTGCAAATTATGGAACATCAAACAAAACAAGCAGCATTTCAGTTATTAAAAATAACATTAAGTGAATTTTCTCTTTACATAAAATAAAAAAGCTGCCTATAAAAAATAACAAATTAAGAGGAATAACAGCCTCAATTTTAGAACAGTCAGGCACAATACTCCCAATTCCCAGACCCAAACCACAGCAAGTGCCTACTTGGAGGTAGTAACAGTAAGCTAACTAGTACACATGACAAACAACCAAACAGTACAGGTTGTGAAAATGGCTACACAGGTTGTTTTTTTAAGTGCAAATATTAAAAAAATCAATCATTTTTCGATTTTTGGGGGGGGGGGGGGGTACCGATTATGAATATCGAAATCGATTATCGGTCGCCCACTACTATTAGGATCTTGATTAAGAACAGAAAATATAACAACATGAAGACAAATATAATGCAGCAACTGATATGACTGGATATTAGGATTTGTTCTCTTTCAACTGTGTCCTTGTTTCTACAGGGAGTTGAATTTTTTGATGAGAAGCTCAACACCCTTTGCATGGCCTGGCTGATTGACCACGGTAAGGCCCTTTTTGGATCGAGGTTTTCCTACAGTTATCTGAAAACGGCAAAAGTGACAACTTCATAATTAACACACACTTTCTTTTTCTATATCTCATTTGTAACATCTGAATTCCCTGAGCTTTTGTTTTTTTATATATCGGTTTTCATACTCACCGGCAAGTCGGCAGGAGAACGTCTCTTACCACACAGTATGTCATTACACGATGGAGAGCCTGAGGTTAAAGGAAAGCTGAGAAATGCAGAACAGAGAAAATTGCAGGTCGTAGCAGGGACGACATGTGGCAGTCTGTAGCTCTGCTGCCTCGTACATTGTAATGGAGGACTTTGTAAATCTCTGCAGGGCCCGGTGTAGTAGCAAGGACTATAATGCAGAGGTAGGCGGTGTGTTTTCATCTAAATCACTAAAGAATGGCCAAGCTAATTGTTGTCTTCATACTTTCTGTTCCTTAAAAAAAAAGAAAAATCCCCGTCTTAAGACAAATGGCTAGAGTTAATGCTGTAGAGTCATTACGTTGTTTATGGATGTAAAAGTTGAGCCACTTTATTTTGAGTTAATTTCTGTCTAGGGCTCCTCTTTTCCCTGCCGTTTGAGCAGTTCTGTGTGACCATCGCCCATATTCAAATGCTGAAAGAGTTGAGGGAAGGCTATGTTACAACATACTATGCTGTATTTTATAAACTAAAATCTGCATAAATGTTTCTCTGTTTGTATAGTGTTCTCTTGACATTGAGGTTTCCAATTAGAGAGGCACAAACTCAGCGATGAGGACAAAGAGCCAGCTGGGTTACATCATTGGAATGCTGTTGGTGTGGGTTTGTGTGTGTGAATGGCTCGGGTTAGGGCTGTGCCACCCTTACGTAAGCCGTTCAAAGACAGACAGGACTGCAGGAATCAGACCAGAATGTTTCTTACAAAGACGGTTCTCTTATCATTTAAGTGTTTCATGAAGCAAATATTAATTTTACAATTTCTGGCTTTGGCATTTCAATTTTTCTGAAATATGGATGTTTTTGGCAGTGTATTAATCTACTACATGCGACTGAAATGATATATTGAACTTGATCTGTTTTTTCCTCTTTACTTGTGGATTGACCACATTTCTATCTGATTTTTTTCTCTATGGTTTTATTACTTGCTTGGTGTTGCAGATAATTGATATACCGGTAGTAAAACTATAGCAGGACAGTCTTTATTCCTATGTGGCTATAGAAGTATACCTAAAATGAAGTAAAGTTACATTTCTAAACTTTATCAAAACTTTACTGACAGTCTGAATTAGGGCTGTTCGATTTTTCTCTCAAAATCCGATTTACGATTATTTTGTGAATTGACAAAAGGCAAAGAAATGATTTCAAATATGCAGTTTTTTTATTGAACATTTGCCCCATTGGGCTTTAAGTGCAAACTTTGCTCTTATTAAACCAAAAATGAATGAATAAAGTGCTAAACTCTGTAAAATAAGTTTTAAAAAATATAATAAAATATAAAGTTTTATCTCTGAAAAAAAATATCAGCAAATCAGCACTTGCAAACATACAGTAAGTTATATTTCCAATTAAATAAAACAAGACATTTTCTAATTAAACTAAACTGGGTCTTTGCATGCTAAATAATAATGCAACCCATGAAGGAGGTAGAGGTGTGTAATGTCAGTCATTACATTTGCAAGTTTTTTGCAAGGAACACGAGCCGGTCTACGGCATCTGGCTTGGGATGCCCGGTGGCATGTTACAACGCCCCCTAAAGAGCCTCTCCCATGGGGCACTTGTCGCAGGTATTGAGAGGTATTTCCATCAATCATTAATATGTGTGCAGACAAGGTAAAAAAAAAATCGATTTTACGATTTTCACGTTTTAACATCGTTCTAATCACATAATTGCGATTACGATTTAAAATCGATTAATCGAACAGCCCTAGTCTGAATACATTTCTGGCCGTTGCTCATTGCCATAACAAAGCAGTGTTGGGATTGTGCTCATATTTCATATTTGGTCAGTGTCTGAAGAGGTGATGCTCCATGAGGCCACCTGGAAACTCGTGATTCTGAAGATTGTCTGTGCTGCTTTGTTGGGTTGTGCATCTGAGAAGCATTCACATTTGAAAAGTTACAGCCTTCTTATAGCAATGTTCTTATTTGAAGCATCACTGCATGGGATTTTCTTTTGTGGGATCTACTTAGTACATAATTCCTTAGAGTAAAATGTCTTTTAAGACATAGCCATGTCTTGGTAGTTAAGGATGTAATCCATCGTCTGACAGAATCCCTGCATCTGTAATCAGTATTAATGAGGTGTCACAGTAAAGGCAAAACAAGGCTAATGTGCTCTTTGGTCACATGCGTGTACTAAATATGATCACACATTGTCCCGCTTCAGTGGTCAGGTAGTTCTGCGCTTACAAGATGTCTTCAGTGTCACGTTCCACTTTACTGTTTTGCAACATGCAGTCATCAGTCTGGGAGACTTCCCCTGACTAGTGTCTCAGCTGTGCTGCATTCAGGACTTATGTAACCAACAAATATTTTGAGTGTGGCCGAACAGCATCTTGCATCTTGTGTTTTGTTGCTGTTTTGTAATGTAGAAGCAAAGTGTCTAATTTAATTAATCGTTTGTGTGGCTAAGTATTTAGATTTTAAGTTTGGCTCAAGGATATCTGATATTCATCTCTTTGCTTATTGTGTTTTTGTCACAATGTTCAGCCACGTTACTGTAATGAGAGATTCATGCTTGAGTGAATCAGGTCAATTGGTTTCTCTTATGGTTTTACTTGCACAGCATTCAGGTTGACCAAATTTGTTTGTTTTTAAACTGTAAAAATCCTGTTTGTGTAATCGCTCTGTGCATCCAGAGCGATTTTTAAAATGAAAGTGGAGATTTAAAGAAAAGCTGAAAAATGCTGATGTTAGAAAATTTCAGGTCAAGGCAGGTATGACATCTTTTTCAGTTCTGGACACAGACCACTCACTTTCCAGATTCTCCCTTCTGCTAGGCTCATGCACAGGGAGTACAGACCACCTCCTCACACAACACCTCTTTGGTTTACGGTGCAACATTTGCAATTAAAACATTAACTGTTTCACATTGTTCAACCCCCCACAATGTCATTTCTCTCGGTTGCCATCTGTGACCAGAAAGAAACCTTAAGGTAGACACTGAACCAACGAGTCTCACGCTATTTCACGACAGATCCTTTCAAAACTGACAACACCTAGTGTTTTAACTGTGAATTGCTTTGCACTACTGCAGCACCCTTAAACGCAAAATTTCAAAAGGTACAAGACGGCATAAAAGTGGCGGCTTTCCCTTTACATCATGTTGACAGACACCATAAATCAGGGTCTAGAGATGTGGCAATGACACTCGTAGGGCAGTTCTCCCTTCTTTCCCCCTTCCTTCTGTATTTTTCATAAACATGGTGAGCTGTAGATTTGTTTACAGCTTCTCTTTGCTGAGAACTTAGGTAGCCTGTGCTGGAAACCCCACCCTCACCCCCTCCACATATGCTAGTATGTTGCTTTTCTCTGTGCTGAGGTGGGGGTTTTTTTGCACCTTCATACTGTGTTTTTACACAATGTGTAATGTCTTTTTTCCCCCCTCCTCTTTCCCAAAGTCATCCTTTCTCAGCTAATAAGGGCAGCGCCAACTGTGGCTGCAGCCTCGGGGACCTGTCTACCCATGTCATATGTTGTCCTTAGTTTTGTTTTTTCTGTTCTCTTGGATGGGCTGCACTGGAATTGTATTTCGTTGTCGGGACGCTGGCTCAATGACAAAGTATCTATCCATCCAATCATCTAGGAGATTGTCCATAAAAACTACTTGTTAGTGATGCAACGAATGTTTGGTAACCGAAATTGTTCAGCCGAAAATAGCAAAAAAAACACTTTCGGTTTTCGGTGGAATAAGTGCGGGAAAAAAACAACAATTAATAACGGCGTGTGACGCAATCAAACATCGAACAGCGTGGAGTGAGGGGGTGCAGTGTTAAGCAGCAAACATGTCAGCATGTCAGATCATTACTTGGACGTGGGGAAAAAGCAGAGGACACGAGAAATGCCTGAGTTGGATTTGGAAAAGCCGCTTGGTGATGGAGACGGTCACGTGACGCACAGAGAAAAGGGCCCGTACTACCGATGCGGTGGCGTACTCTCACTGTCTGAAATGTTTGACGAGATCCTCCAAGAAAATAAACCAGATTTTTACAATTATTATACAAGGCTTCACATTTTGGAGATCAACCCCACCGCAACCCGATTAACTGGATTTGAACGGGAGAAAATGAAAAAGGATGATGAGGAAAAAATACAATAAGTACAGTAAGATTGTGACTGGCGGGTATTTCACTGCACATTTATTTTATTTATGCAATGGTGAAAAAATTGGCAAAAATAGATGAAAAACTGCAAAGAACCATAGTTCGGTATTATTCGGTATTCGGCCAAGTGTTTTTATTATTTTCGGTTTCGGCCACACATTTTCATTTCGGTGCATCACTACTACTTGTATTAAATGTAGCATTACATTGAACATGTTTTGGCTTCATTCCACTCAGGAGTGTCATCAGTAATGTACCTGCTGTGCTTGTGAGCTCTTGTTTTAACAAGTAAGCTAAAATCAAAACACAAACCTGTTTCACACGAAGAATGCTTTCTGGGGTTGAATTAATGCAACACGTGGGTGCTATTAAACAATAATACATCTGTAATAAGACTTGGTGGAAAGACAAAAAGACTATTTTTGAACACTTTCTTGATCTTTTATATGGTCTTTTTATTTTTTTCTAGTATATGCCATCCGTGAGGCAGCCACCTGTAACCTGATGAAGCTTGTGGAGAAGTTTGGAGCTGAGTGGGCTCAGAACACGATCGTCCCCAAAGTGCTCGGCATGGCCAACGACCCCAATTACCTCCACAGGATGACCACTCTGTTCTGCATCAATGTGAGAGAACATTTTTCTGCCATGTTGTTCTGCTTGTCTGTGCCGTATTGGAGCGTTCATGATCACCACCTACTCTCTGTTCTGGATCTTAGGCTCTATCAGAGGCATGTGGCCAGGACATTACAACGAAGCAGATGCTGCCAGTGGTCCTGAAGATGTCCAATGACCAGGTGGCCAACGTACGCTTCAACGTGGCCAAGTCTCTTCAGAAGATCGGCCCGGTCCTGGACAGCAAGTATGTCTGTTTTCTCTCAGCAGAACCGCAATCGTCACTCCAAAGTCAACAACCGGCGTTAAAAATGTGTCCTTTGTGTCTTCAGTGCCCTTCAAACGGAAGTGAAGCCAGTGCTGGAGAAGCTGGCCTCCGACACAGACATGGATGTCAAGTACTTTGCCCAGGAGGCCATTAGTGGTGAGCACTTCCCTCCTCTGTCATTGTGTGGGATCTTTTAACAGCATGAGTTGTGTTTTGTATACCTAATAAAAGCCCTTTCTTTTTTTCTCCCCTCCACAGTTCTGGCCCTAGCGTAACCAACCCAACATCAGTAAACCAGAAACCCCCCCAGAAGCAAAAGCATAAACACTTTTACAAGATATTTATTGATGTTCAGGAACAACTGGTTAATGTATAGAGAAGCTGTTAGCAATTGTTTTATTGTTTTTTTTTCCCCCTCCACCCCCCTTTTTTTTGTTTTTTACACTGTCCAGTGGTAGTCCACATCCAGGCAGAGTACAGGCTCCTCTTTGCTGTAAATGGGTGCTTTTACACAGGCAGGGTGTGATGAAATTGAATTAAGTGATGAATGTGGACTGGTGTGCTACTGTACTAGTCGTCTCTAACAAGAACCCCTCACACATTCCTCCCTCACCTTCCTGGTCCACCGTTGTGCTTCAGGCAGCCGTAGTTACATTCTAGCTCTCTGCTGCTGCACTTTCTTTTTTCTTTTGCCTTTTTTTTTTTTCCTCCCAGTGCTAGATGGAAATCTTTAGCTGCAGATGGTGCAACAAGCTGTTTATTTTTCTGAGTGTCCTCCTGAATCAGCCCTTTGACAGTGCTCTTTTCCCAGAGACACTGGTGTGGCTCTTCCAAGAACTGATTGAAAGGTCCTTGAAGGTCTTGAAAGCTTTTTTTTTTTTTTCTCCTCTTTCACCAGACCAAACCTGTTCTGTTCTTCTAAACGCTTTTCAGGACTGTAATGTACTAAGTGCTGACATAGAAATAACAGGGTGTCTACTTCTGCATGTAATCCAGTGATCCTTCTTGATGATTGCATGTACTTTTTAATCTCAAATAGATTACTTTCTGAACAACCTTCTACTAGAACCTTGTTCTGTGCAGCAAAACGGATTGAATTTGTCAAATAAATGGATTGTCTTGGCCCACTGTAACAGGGACCAGCCCAGTTTTAACGTCTTGCTCATAATTATCCTCCAAATCTTTGTTTATAAGCTAGGAGGAGAAGTTGTTGCAAGTTATTTTCTGCAATATGTGCTCAGCATTGCTCTTAACATGTCCAATGGATTTGAGACCTGGTTTATCCCTTCACTATGCGTAGGTAAACGGTGTTTGCCTGCCCCCTTTCTTTATAAAGACTTAATTTGTTAATGTGATAGAACTAAATTGACGTCAGCTATCGTAGCTTGAACGGAACCACAGCCCCTTGTGCCAGCCAGTTTTCCATTAAGTCTTTGTCCAGTGAACATGAGGTCTGAAAGCTTAAGATCAGCGAGTTGCCTCACAGTTGCCTCTCTGGATCTTTGCTTAAAAATCTCAACATGACACAAAACAAGTGCATGCTTTCAAAAGAAAGTGGGATGCGGGACTCGGGGCATGTGTAGCTGCATAATGTTTTATTATGGGGTGGGAGCTGGGGTGGTTACGGGCGGGTTGAAGAAATGTGTGTCTTGTGTTTATAAAAGAAACTTTTGTTTTTCTCTGAACTACTCCTGCTGTTCCTCCCCCCCTCTTCTCATTCTGTTCTCTTGAATAAACCTTGATTGTTGATTGTCTTGTATCACAAAAACTATTTTTATTTTGAATTCTCTTCACAGTTGGGATGCTGTACTACTGTATCTTGATCTGAATAAAGTAACACAGAAAAAAATACTTTGCAATAATTTCTCACTCTGTATAGTTCATCATATGTGTATTGCTGTCCATTTCGTACAGGATGTCACTATCTTGTAAAATTAATTAATTGGAATATTTTCTCTTTGCTTCAGTGAAATATTCCAAGCTTGTAACACATCTGTTTCCATAATGCGATTTAAGTTGATAACACTGTGAAGGGTATCCAAGTACTAATGAACTAGTTAAATAATGTCATCAAAAGGCACTGACCAAAAACATTTTTCTTTACACATTGTTTTTCCATTTACTGACTTTGATGGTGACATGCAGACACTTGAAGAGGCTAAATTATCTGGAAAAATTAGACCATGTTAACTCTTCATAGGGCAACCAAAAAATACTTGAAATGTTAACATTTGGACTCCGGGGGTTATTGGGGAATATTGAAGGACCTTTTATTAACATTGTAACTTTTTTTAGTGTAATAATCATTGGCTATGTGGTTCTACTAAAGTGTTCAAATACAGTCACTTCCCCTGCAAAGGGGTTAAAATTGAACCATTTGAAGTGGTTTGGATAACTAAGGAGGTTTCTGCGCGTCATTTGAAGTGAATTTAGATGAAACGCTGGAAGCAGGTGAACGCGCTTTGTTGCCATGTTCCTTTTAGACGCTCAATATTATTTTTCCACTTTTTTGAAACATCCTAGGAGAACGTGCGATTGATTTGGCAGGCCTCCGGCCTCATGTTTGCTCAGTTCTGGCTCTGCGGGCAGCTGCTGCAGAGATGCAGCTGCTGCAGAGATGAAAGCCGGGGTGTCCCCGGGGTGCTGCGTCCACAGAGACACGCAGAGCAGGAGGAGGAGGATGACACCTGCCCCTCACTGCTGCTGATACAGCGCTGCGAAATCAGGGCTGGGTGGACGTCTGCCTGCCTTCAGCAAACATGTTTGGAGCTTCTTTTTTTTTTTATTTCTTTTTTACTTCGGGCCAAGGTCATTAAAGGAGATTACAGTTGTTTTTCTGCTGCAGAAGATCTGAGATGCTCCATCTTTTTCCTTAATTCCAATTTTGCAGTCCGCGGAGAGGATTAGGGCCATTAAATTGCATGGTACAGATCTTTTGGAGAATCTCCACCTTGCTTCTTTTAAATCTCTTAAAATCTCTCATCAGCCCTTCCTGGAGCTGTTTGCTCCCTCCTTCCCCACCAGTCCATCCATCCCTTCGGTCGTGCAGCTCCTGGCTGGACACATGCTCAGCACCCTGTGATGCAGGTTTCAACTCGAGCTGTGCTTTTTTAATAATTGAATGAATGAATGAATGAAAAAAAATGTCTTGGTCACCACCAAGCATGAACACTTAGGTCACAACCAAAGGGTCAGGGCTGAAGCCTCGGCTTGTGAATGCCCCCACTTCTTACATTTCAAAATGTTCTTTTGTCTGACATGTTTGACACATTTTCCTTGTATGAAATAGAACAAATGAATAATAGCTAACAAAGCATACATGTACAACCTATCTGCTTATAATGTACCTACACATATATCCATACATGTACATACATATATACAAGCACATATCCACATGTTCACGACACATGCTAACACTTACATACATGCATGTATCTGTACACACACACATATGTTAAAAAAGGTAACTTAAGTGTTTTTCAAAATAATACTCAATGTACCCATCCTTTTGTTTATTTTCTTTGACATTCCATTACTGGGAACAAGTCTGTACTTATCTTATACTTAATTCCCTTTTGAAGGAACATTAAAAAGCCCGATAAGAAAAACCCAGATCTAACTTTGCACTCGTCACAGATCAGATGGTGGAGCTTGTGATCTAGATACAGCAGGAAGGGGCATTTTTCTTCCAACTAAAGAAATCTTTATTAAAACACGATTACTTGTGAAAGAAGGCTAATCCGCCTCCTTAAATCCACTTGAGTTCACGAGGCAGTAATGAAACAGCAGCAACCCATTTCTTTCTATTTAGATCCAGTTATGGGGAAGGTGGGGGGGGGGGTTCAGCAGCTACAAGCCTTGACTGAGCTGAGAGGCCTGACGTCAATGCAGCTGCCTCCCAGGACTGTGTCATTTATAATGAAAGGAGTCAGGCAAAGCCCACACACACGCACACACACACGGACAGACTGAGGTCAGGATGACAAATGACAAGCATCAGTCGGGGAGGGAAGACACACTGGCATTGCTCCCTTTCTTAAAGTCACCTTGTCGCTTCAGCTCCCTCCTCCTCAGCTTCTTATTGCGTCATCTGGCTGTACCAACTTTCTTTTTTTTATTGTATCAATTGTAACAAGATGTGCAATACCATATGTGCAATATCTGCCTGTCTACCTCACACACATTCTACCTGCTTATTTTTCTTTTTTTTTCCCAATGTACTGTATATACTGTTCATATTTTGTAATTATATCTTTTACTCTTTACTTTTTTTTTTTACCCCTCCCCTGCATGTGTGCGTTAAGTGTACTGCTGCCAACAAAGTGAGATTCCCCACTGAGGGAGAATATAAAGGATTATTTTATCTTATCAAGCAGTTCTGGTGCTCTGTGTGTCTCTCATATATATATATATATATATATATATATATATATATATATATATATATATATATATATATATATATATATATATATGGACTCATATAGAGTCCAGAGCCTACAAGACCTGCTTTTTCTTTTCTAAGGCACACCTGGGTTTGTATACTGGGATTTTTCCTGCTCTGTCCATCTGCCGCCTCTGCTCAGGTACAAGGAAATAACAAGGACAGTGTGACCTTGAATAAAAGAGCTAATATACAACATTCTTCAGTGATCCTCGTGCAGAGGGGGCCGCATTTCCGTCAGGTTTCTCTCCCTAAAGCCTGATTTATTGTTAAATCGACGCAGAACCTACGCCGTATGGTACGGCGTCGGTGTAACGCAGAACCATAAATCAGCCTTAAGAAGCTCAAACGCCACGCTTGGCTTTTGCAGAATTCACATTTTTCATATCCTCGATGGTGAATTGTGAGCGTTCCCCCCCCCCCCCAGCTGCATGCAGAGTCTCGGCATTTCTCTCTCCGACCATCTGAATCCCGAGCAGCGCTGTGATCTGCTCTGAGAGGCGCAGTGTGGATGTTGTCATCCGCCCTCCTCTGGTTGTCATGACAACCACTGACGTTATCACGGTACACTTTGGCCCAATGAGGAAGCAGGCCTTTGATTATTGGGATATTTTACTGGAAAAAGATTACCATTTGTCTCCTTTTTTCTCCGTCTCGTCACGCGTGTCTGTGACAAGTGCGGAGGTCTCAGCAGGAGAGATCTCTATAAATAACCACATTTAGCCTGAAAATGCACTTTAAAAAAAAAACCCTGATACGAATATTGTGCTTGATTTACTTAAAAAAAATATATATAAGTCAACTTTTTGCATGAGATTATTATGTAGATCAAGACAAAGACTAGTCTTTGTATAAACTACTTCATTTTATGTATGTGAATAATACATTTTGCAAGTACAGTCAACTTAATTGTGTTAAGTTTACTTTATTTATCAAAATTAAGTTGACGTTAGGAAAAAAAGAGACAAAAAGGAGAAAAAAGAAAAAAAGAAAAAGAAAAAAGGACAAGAGAAAAAAAGAAAAAATTAAAAAAAGGAAGAAAAAAATAAATAAAAAATTAAGTTGACTTTACTTGCAAATTAATTTTGTACATACTAAAATTTGAGTAGTTCATACAAAGACTAGTCTTTCTTGATCTACATAAAAATCTCATGTGAAAAAGTCGCCTTAATTTTTTTAACGTAGATCAAGCAAGATATTTTTTACTGTTGTGTTCTACATAAAACAAATAAAGCATGTTTCATCTAAACGTTGGTCAATCTGCCCAATAGATTAAAATTGTTAAAGGAAAAGTAAATACAACAAGATCATTGCTTGTTGTTTGTGTGTAAATGAAAAGATTGCCTGGGATTACATAAATACTGCTTGTTAAGGAAAGAAATGCACGTCTTGTTTTTTGAACAAATGCATATTAAGTTCAAAACTAGATGTATTCATGTAAAGCAACAAACTTCATTTTGAATTGTGAATATCACAGATTTAAATATGTTATATTTACATGCGCTTAGATTTATTTTTTTCAGTGCATCAACAGAAAAAAAACAAACTTGCTTATCCTCTGAATTTAATCCGTAGTTTGTCGACCTCTTCGTGCAGAACTCTGATCCCAGAGTGAAACCATGAACACGCGAGGGGGAGAGGGGGGTCCACTGAAACCTGACCCACGGATCAGTGTGACCGTCCCGTGTCCAGGACTACCGTCCCACGAAGAGAAGGAGCCTGGTTTCCATGAACAGGTTGACCCCCCCTACCTACACACACACACACACACACACACACACACACACACACACACACACACACACACACACACACACACCTCTGGAGGGATTAGCTGTTCTCTGTGTGAGTGGCCTGATTGGATTGACATGTTCTCTCACCATGATCCTCTCCACACATCAGGGACAAACCTCTGCTCTCACACAGTCCCTCCATACCTGAACTCATAAACCACCTCATACTGTGCAATATTCTTTCACTCAGCTGAAATACAGCAATGAAAATGTGTAGCACGTTATTACAATTCAAAAGCACCTATAAATACAAAATGATTAATAAATATAAAACAAAGGGATAATACACATATGCATGTTCCTATGGACATGTGTATGTATGTATGTATATGTATGTGTGTGTGTATGTACACATATATATATATATATATATATATATATATATATATATATACATACGCAGTATGCGTGTGTGTATGTATGTATATGTACTATTGTATTATTGCTTATACAAATACTGTATGGAATGCTATTTATTAATGACATTGCACTAGTTTATAAAAGCGTACATTTTTTGTGAAAAGGGTAGGCGTCATAAGCTTAGGCTTCAGTCTACACCTTTTGGTCCTTGGTTTTTAGCTAAAATTGTACACACACACACACACACACACACACAGTGGGGAGAACAAGTATTTGATACACTGCCGATTTTCCAGGTTTTCCCACTTGAAAAGCATGTAGAAGTCTGTAATTTTTATCATAGGTACTCTTCAACTGTGAGTGATGGAATCTAAAAAAAAAAAAATCCAGAAAATCACATTGTATGATTTTTAAGTAATTAATTTGCATATTATTGCATGACATAAGTATTTGATACATCAGAAAAACAGAACTTAATATTTGGTACAGAAACCTTTGTTTGCAATTACAGAGATCAGACGTTTCCTGTAGTTCTTGACCAGGTTTGCACACACTGCAGCAGGGATTTTGGCCCACTCCTCCATACAGATCTTCTCTAGATCCTTCAGGTTTCGGGGCTGTCGCTGGGCAATACGGACTTTCAGCTCCCTCCAAAGATTTTCTATTGGGTTCAGGTCTGGAGACTGGCTAGGCCACTCCAGGACCTTGAAATGCTTCTTACGGAGCCACTCCTTAGTTGCCCTGGCTGTGTGTTTCGGGTCGTTGTCATGCTGGAAGACCCAGCCACGACCCATCTTCAATGCTCTTACTGAGGGAAGGAGGTTGTTGGCCAAGATCTTGCGATACATGGCCCCATCCATCCTCCCCTCAATACGGTGCAGTCGTCCTGTCCCCTTTGCAGAAAAGCATCCCCAAAGAATGATGTTTCCACCTCCATGCTTCACGGTTGGGATGGTGTTCTTGGGGTTGTACTCATCCTTCTTCTTCCTCCAAACACGGCGAATGGAGTTTAGACCAAAAAGCTCTATTTTAGTCTCATCAGACCACATGACCTTCTCCCATTCCTCCTCTGGATCATCCAGATGGTCATTGGCAAACTTCAGACGGGCCTTGACATGCACTGGCTTGAGCAGGGGGACCTTGCGTGCGCTGCAGGATTTTAATCCATGACGGCGTAGTGTGTTACTAATGGTTTTCTTTGAGACTGTGGTCCCAGCTCTCTTCAGGTCATTGACCAGGTCCTGCCGTGTAGTTCTGGGCTGATCCCTCACCTTCCTCATGATCATTGATGCCCCACCAGGTGAGATTTTGCATGGAGCCCCAGACCGAGGGAGATTGACCGTCATCTTGAATTTCTTCCATTTTCTAATAATTGCGCCAACAGTTGTTGCCTTCTCACCAAGCTGCTTGCCTATTGTCCTGTAGCCCATCCCAGCCTTGTGCAGGTCTACAATTTTATCCCTGATGTCCTTACACAGCTCTCTGGTCTTGGCCATTGTGGAGAGGTTGGAGTTTGTTTGATTGAGTGTGTGGACAGGTGTCTTTTATACAGGTAACGAGTTCAAACAGGTGCAGTTAATACAGGTAATGAGTGGAGAACAGGAGGGCTTCTTAAAGAAGAACTAACAGGTCTGTGAGAGCCGGAAGTCTTACTGGTTGACAGGTGATCAAATACTTATGTCATGCAATAAAATGCAAATTAATTACATAATCATACAATGTGATTTTCTGGATTTTTTTTTAGATTCTGTCACTCAAAGTTGAAGAGTACCTATGATAAAAATTACAGACTTCTACATGCTTTGCAAGTGGGAAAACCTGCAAAATCGGCAGTGTATCAAATACTTGTTCTCCCCACTGTATATATTTATATTGCCTGTTTCCTATTTTGTTTTTACATAGCCTTTTACTTGGTGCACTTTTATGGAGCTGCTGCTTAATCTCATTATATTATAATGACAATAAAGGCTTGCTATTCTATTCTAATCTATTCTGGTGTCGTACTTTGAATTTATCCTGAGATTTAAACCTGCTGGACCCCCCCACCCACCCATCCCCATCAAACGTATTGGCCAATCAGAGCTCAGATGAGCACAGGCTCCGTTTCACGTCAAAAAAGGTGTTTTGGCTTTAAGCAAAATATTGACAGATGATTGCCATGGAGATGAATTACATGTGATATAAGAGCAGCAATCTCAGCTGCTGGTCAGGGTTTCAGTTCTTATCATTGCTGATGAATTATTCAGCCCCCCCCCGCCTGTTAACAGCGATTATAAAAGAGCTCTGCAAATTCCTGCAGGGGTTCACAGCTGCTTGCACAGAAGAGAAGCAGGGCGGGTGCTGTATTGTTTAGAATAACTTGCTATGCTTATCATTGTGTGCAAGCACAAGGAGCTTTAAATTGTCTTTATGTGTGTTGCTTTCTTTTAACAATACATGTCTTGCACTCGCTTAGCCCTGCGGTATTGGAAATGCATCCTTAGACTTGATTATTGGCTCTCTGCCACTGATGCTATTGTTAAATGGATTCCAGAGATTGGTATTTAAAAAGAAAAAAAAAAAGGCCCAGTACCATGTTTCCCAAGTCTTCATCACACATGGTTGTGTACATTTAATGAGCTTCAAGCACCGCAAGATAAACTACATTCCTGTCCACTATAATGGGGTCATGGCTGGATTATCAGATGGGCAAAGCAGCCAGCTGACCCGAAGTTCTTCATATCCGCTGCGGCGTCAGTCAGTTAGGGTTAATTTGATTAATTAAACAGTGGATGGGGGATATGCATCACTTAAGCAGAACTGAAATGATTAACACAAGTCCGTCGTTATATAAACGGGACTCAACATTACAAACAAACTGGCCACAATTTTCCTACAGGGTTGATTTGATCACAAAGATCTAAGACGCTTCAAAAAGTATGGAAAATATTTATGAGATTAGCAGACAGAGACATTCAAGACATAAGATAAGCAGCGCATGTGTTGTTAATCAAACTGCACCTCTATAAAAGCTGATGTTTTGGCATATTGATGGTGGAGCATTCAGTGTGTTAACACAATGCCACGAGGGAAAGACATCAGCAACGGTCTTAGAAAAGCAGTTGTTTCTGCCCATCAGTCTTGGAAAGGTTTTAAGGCCACTCATAAACAACTTGGAGTCAATCATTCTTCCGCAAGATTATTCACATGTGGAAAAGCAAAACAAAAAAACCCATCAAATCCTCACAAAACTTGAAATCCGAACATGTTTACACTAAAGTGACACAATGCAATGCTCAGGGAAATGGCAAAAACCCCATGAGCATCATCTTGGACTCCACAGGCTCCGGTCGGCATGCTGAAGTTCACAAAAGAACAAGTAGAAAAAGACTAAACAAGAGTAGCTTGTTTACTTGTTTGGAAGAGCTGCCAGGAGGAAGCCTCTTTGCTAAAAAGAACATGAGAGCGTGCTTATGTCTGCAGAGGTGCATGTGAATAAGCCACAAGACTTTGGCACAATATCCTAAGGACAGATGAGGCTAAAATTGAGTTTTTTTTTGTTTTTTTTTTATTAATACAGAGCCCCATGTTTAATGCTTTGGGATTTTTTTAGGTGTGTTTACATTAAATGAAGCAACATTTAAAAGATTCATTCCAAAACAGTAAGAGACTGATGACATAAAGAAAATTACGTCTTACTTGAACAAGTTATTGCCATTTAAAAGGTGGTTCCATAACCTACTGAATCCCTTATGATGCATTTGCTTTCGTTTTTTTCCCCCATGCCTTGCTCCTGGATTTTGATACTTAATGACATAACATATTACATCATGCTCTTATATTCATCTGTGGATTTATTAACCAAACTAAGACCCGGTAAGGATCAGATGATCATTATGCCCTAAAAAATAAAAACCTCAGAAATAAAAAAAAGTGTTATTTTTTTCTTTTTTTTCCACAACTGCAAATGTTTAACTGATGCAACAAAAGCTGTCCAGCAGCTGCTGCTGGAGTGTCCTCCTCAATTTTATACGTCTCGGGACGAAGCGATTTAAGAGTTCAGCTCAGACTGTTTATAATGGAGAGCTTGGTGTAATCCATTTGTCCAGGTCAGTGACCCTCGCTTACACCGCTGAACCCTGGAGAACTCTCAGACGGCTGCGGTGTAAAGTTACAGCAGCAGTATATTACGTGCAGGAGATAATGTGTGCAGTCAGTCCTGTGACTGCATTTAACGAGGACGGAGACAAACTACCGTCATGACACACCGACACCGACACACACGCAAAACAAATAAAAAATAAAAAAAAATCAGACACACATTAATCTTTTCAATAAACCTTTTTAATCTCAACAGCAAGTTAGCTTATGTGTGGTCAACATCAATGAAGGTAGATATAAAACTGGATTTCCATTGATTTATTTTTTTTGTTTTATCAGCAGGTGGTGAAATGATGATACTTGGAAACACATCCACTAGAATCTCGACTTTAGTCTTCAACTAGAGAAATATTGCTATAATACTTTTAAATGGCATACACTGATTGACCAACAAGAAAAAGGGAAAAAATAGAAAGAAAAAAAAAACAAACAGTATAGAAGCTAAGAAAGAAGCTCCAAAACTCCACACGGTGGGTCGTACAGGGAAACTTCTGAGGGACTTTGGTTTTGTACCTTTGTAAAACCTGGCTCTACTTAATTACAGAAAAAAAAAGGAAGGAGATATTTATAAAACAAATGATTAAAAGGGTCCAACCAGAAATTATTTTGCTATTTAAAGTTTTAATTTAGATTGAAAATATGAAAAGTAAAAAGGCACACTGAACACTACTCACGTTCAACACAACTGCCCTCAGTGCACCTCGAGCTTCACTGAAGATTCACTACACCTGTACAGAGAACACTCATCATAATAAACTGAAAAGTGTTCATTTTTCTTGGATTAAAACCAACAATCAAATAAAGTGTTACAATGTCTGGTCTTTCTTTGAAAGAAATTTGTTTTGTGTCCATTATTGGTGAGGAAGAGAGAGGAGAAAGGTGTTTCCTACAGATTTTGCGGCATGTTTCATCTGCCAGGAAAAGGCGGAGCAACACAAACCTTTCCCACCTTTTCTCCACCGGTCACCTCCTCCTCTCTCGCTACATCTCTTCTTCCCCCTTGTTGAAAAAAAAAAGTGCTCCAGTATTCAACTTCCACAGATCATCCTGAAGATCCTTTAGTCTAACCATCAACAAAGGCGAGACGCACACTTTAATGCTCTTACACCATCAGTGCCGACAATTTAATGTTTTATAAGCCCCTGAATAAATATTACAGCTTCAACCGAGCCTCGCACACTCCTCAGTACAGTCCTCTCTCTGCATTAGTGGCCGTTTTCAACATGAACCACAGTATGGTGCGAGATTACTCCCGTGGTAATGAAGTGGGCGTGCCATCGCATAAACACACCCAGCTAACTGATGAGTTTGTAAATTTAAGGGTGGAATTATTCATGTAACCACAAGACTTATTTTTGCAGCAGGCCTGCAGCGCTCTCTTCTGCTGGAGCCTTTGTTGCTGGAGTTATTTGCATCTCTTCTACAGGAGAACAAAACAGTTACTAGTAACTAGGCCAATAGCATAACAACTGTAAAGCTGATGGAAATTTGACGCCTTTTTGGATGAATCAACACTTTATCATAATAAACCTTTTGTGCAGGAACACAGTCACATCATGTTCCCGTCGCCTCTTGAGAACAGACTATGGCCAGGCCTGGGTATAACCACTCATCCTCTAGAGTCTGTCTGCGGACTCAGAGATACTTGTTCAGTCAGCTTTACAAAAATGTGAGTGAATGCCTCGTCTGCAGGCTTATCTGACTAAAAACACGACTACGGCTTAACCCCGAGCGCCACGGACCACGCAGCCTGAGACGGCCCCGGCCCGATCAAACATCTCAACCCTGCCGTCTTCCTGGGATTCCACCTGAACTTAAATTTCTTTCTTCTATTCTTCAATCATCCACCAGAGAAGTAACAAGTTTGCTTCAAATAGCTTGAACACAGTCTAAGTGCGGTTTAAAAAAGAAAAGAAAGAAAGAACAGACAAAATCTCTTGTTGAGTTGCTAACTTGCTGTCAGTCAAATAGCGATGGTGAGAAACCAGTTAGGATATCCAGTGTCAGGTGACTGATGTTCTATCGTCTTCGCCTCACAGCAGTCGCAACGTCAGGGAGGAAACATTCTTTCAGGAAATCTAATGCAAGGGATTCTTAGGGGCCACTCCGTAAGAACAAACATAATTCATTGTTTTAGAAAAAAAATAAACAAAGAAAAAAAATAAGAGGCATGACTGGAACAACGAGGATGTAAACCAGAATTAATATGAAAGCACAATCGCACAGTTTGTGTTACTTTGAATAAAGCAGTCAATACAGTGTTTGTCTTTTTTCAGAAATGACAACATATGATTTAATGGATGAGGAAAATTGAATTGTGCAAACAACTACAAATACTCCCACACACCCATCCATTCACACACAATACTGTGCAAAAGTTTTAAAGGGGTCATAATATAGGAAAAAAACTTTTCTGTGTATGAGAGCATATGTTTGGGTGTCTGAGGATGTCAACTACTTAAAAAAAAAAAAGTAGCATCTCAACTTTGTGCTGTACCCTTGTGGTATTGTGACCAAAACATCTCAATGTATCAACTTGTTTTTTTAAGGAAAATATTATCTATTTTTAACAACAAAAAAGGTAAGAGTTAGGTTTGTGATCTTTAACTGAATAATCAGCAGGGTGGCGTCTCATGAGTCCCATATTCAGTCTGCAGCAATGATCCCTCGTCTGTGATCATATCGGTGAGAAGCAGCTGAGACAGCACAAGTAAAGATGCTCGCCACAACTGAACCTGCCGAGTACCTTAAAAAACTGCACAGAGGAGGGCTGGAGATGTTTGAAAGGAAAAGGGTGCTACATGCATCTGATTTAGGTATTCACAACTTGCAACACCTTTGATGACATTAATTGACAAATAAATACTTTATGAAATTGCTTTGAGGATTCTTTTTTTTAAACTAATACTCAAAACTTTTGCACAGTACCGTTCATACAGCTGTCTCCAGGCTGATTCCTGCTCTTCCAGGGCAAACAACAGACGGATTATCTCCCGGTTACATCATCATCATCAAGTGACGTCACTGCTGATGACTCAGATATCCGGGGAACCAATCACAGCTGGCTGTACAGGTGAGGCTTCCATTACGATCCCTCAACATTAAGTATTAATATTGCTTCAGTATTGCCACAGAAACAGAATAATATTGACTGTTTAACGCCGCAACTTCTCAACCTAACATGTCAATCACATCAGCCCTCATTTATCAGGCAAACACATGATCCACGTATCAACTGCTGAAGAGGCTTGAGTCCATTTCACCAGTAAAAACTGGCAATTCTTCATCTTATTGACTGTATTGAAACCTGGAAAGTGTGTGCAATCAGTAGTGTACCAAATAAATCAAAATCAGTAGTTACAATTTGTGAAATAGTCACATAGCCTCCACTTCTATTCTCAAACTGGAAAATAGCTTGGAGTTTCACTGTTTTAAAGCAAAAATGTAGCATTGTTTAGGGTGTTTGTTTGAGCAAACACAAACGTCACCTCTGTTTGAGGGAATAGTGTTGAAAGCTATGCATGACCACCATTGTAGCCTTTGCATAATACTGTGTTATAAACTTCAAAAAAACAAAACAAACAGGAGCATTTGTGGTAATCTTCATGGTATCCTGATAAATGAAGGCCATTCTCATTTGCTCAGTTTATTTGTCTTTTTTTGTTCACCTAAATATTAAAAAAAAAAAAAAAAAAAAAAAGATCCACAGAAGTGTTTTTGAGTTAAGAACCAGTCTATAGTTTTGTCGGCGGTGTCCTATCTGAAATACAAAAAGCACTACCAGTTATTGTGCTTTTGGTTGCCATTCAATAAGTCAGTTCACTTTCAACCCATGTCTGGGTGAAACGCTGCTTTCTAGCAGCCTCCAGGATGTGCAGCATCTCCCCCACCGGCTGCACGGCGCAGTCATCATCGGTGGCGCCGCACATGTGACAACGGCAGAACTGCCAAATAAGCACAGCTTAGATCACATTGTGCCACGCGATGGGCCTGTTCCCGCCTCGGAGGGCTCATGAGAACAAGAACCGAGAAGCAGAGGGAGAAAGCGAGGTAAATTAAGGGAGGATTTCGGTAGAAAAGTCGAGGTTTACCACAACTAGGAATGAAGTTTGTATTAGTTGTACAAAAATGAACACTTCCTTCCCTGTTGCTACGCTTATGTCCTCCACTTACATCTCCATTCTCTCTGTTATCAATGCTGTGTAGGTTCTCATTGCTTAATACTGCTCTCTATCAACCCGCTCAACCGGCTTTAGTTGACTAGTACAAAGCCGTGCTGTGAGTCAACGGTCTCCATCATCTCACTGTCCAAGAGAGAGCTTTGCAGCTCAGGCATGCCCAGGGCATCCGATTGGCCCAAACCAGCCAGACCTCCAGCCACGGCCCCGGTGTCGGCCTCTCCCGGGACAGGCTGGTGGTGTAAGGTGGGGTCCATTGAGAAGTCGTACTGCTCCGGCAGGAGAACCTCGCCAGGAGAGCCCAGAGCCTGCTGCTCACATCCTGCGGGGTAGCTGAAGCCCAGGCCGCTGACGGGGGCCTCGTGAGGATGCTGATGGTGCAGGTGGTGGTGGAGGTGAACTTTAGGCGGCAGGTGTTGGGTGTAGTGAGGATGGCTCATGTAGGAATCATAAACCAGGCCCTCACCTGGCTCCATCAAGGGGCTCAAGCTGTGGGTGTGGCTGAAAGGCGGCGACGCCTGAGGACTGCCTTGCTGCTGGGGCTGAGGCTGGAGGGCGGCGGACATGGGGGGGCCCTGAGGGGAACTCTGAGATGCCGCTGGGTCCAGAGCAGGGCTGCCGCTCGGGTAGGAGCCTTCAGCTATCTGCATCTGGTTGAAGTAGGCCTGCAGCCCCGCGCCCTGTGGCGGCGGCGGCTGCAGGTACATCCTCTTCTGGTTCAGTCTGCAGGGAGACAACACTTTGAATCAACAAAAGAGCAGAGCATGAATAAAATGCTTCCAAAACCACTTCACAAGCAAATGCAGACAACAAATGTAATAGCATGAAACAGCATTATTCACAGAAAATAAATCTGCCTGATCGCTTTAAGAATGGGGACACCATTTTCCTACATAGTGAGCTTTTACAAGCATGAAAATGTCAAGAGGATTGGTGAAAAAGTGTGGATGGGATTAGCAAAGCAGTCCAAACGGTCTCCTAAAGATGCACTGCAGACAAACAAAAACGTCTAACATGAAATCCTCTACAATGCTACGTTGAGTAGATGATGCCAAACAAAGTGGAGCTTCAGTCTGATTCCTGTGCTGGGTAACTGGCAGGTTTGATTACAGCACTTTTGCAAAAACAATATTCCTGAAACCAGCTCAGAAATAGAAAAAGAGAGAAACATTGGAGTGGGATTTACCTGTGTTCCTGCAGCTGCTGCTCTAAACTTCGAGGTGTCTCCTTACAGAAAAGTTGGCAACTAGCAGGACTGTTTGCCAAGACGTTGGCCTTCTGGGCAAATAAGAGATCAGGACTTACAATTGTCATTGTAACCCTCGAAAAACTGCATCATTTACCCCTGTGTTATGTCAGAAAATTCCCACATTTCCAAATGATGTTACTGAATGTTTAGCATTCAGTACAAACTTGTGTGATCGCTGGATATAATCAAGTAGTGTTGACTGTACCTGTAGCCTGTGAGTGAGGTACTGTGTTTCCAAACTCTGTCTGCGGGACAGGAGAGGTGGCTGTGGCCCACCTTGGTATAAAGCTAGGCCCTCCTGCTGCTTGCATGCCTCACCCTTCAAACAAAAACATAAAGCATTGGGACAAAACGCTCAAGGGCTCATATTTCAGATCCTTCCCATCTGTCAGATAATGAAGCCGTGTCAAGGTCTGAGTTTCTCATGCCGGCTAACAACATTATCTTCGTAGCCTCCCGCCCAAATTCCCATGTGGCCGCTGATCAGCCAGATGCCTCTCCCTAACTGGCATGTACCATAGGGATTACACATTTAGTAAATGAAATGAAAGCTAATTAAAAGGATGATGGGACTTCAAAAACATAATAACCAACAAAAAGCTGCTGTATTGCATTATGTGGTATGGCAAAAAATAAAATAAAAAGCAAACAAACAAAGAAAGCAGAAGATCTTGCCTGTGCCTACCCATTTCTTTATTTATTTATCATTCCGTTTACAGGAAAGCCTAGAATTCTTTCCTTAAATGGTTCCCCTTGTGGTCTTTCTTTGCACGTATCATGCATGCATGTTTCTTTGTTTGATTGTAGTTGTAGTCACTAGTATGAGCAAATCTGTATGATTACAACAATGGCTTCATTCACTTTGGCCAAGGCGCCAAGCCCCAGGGGGACAGGAGACAGTAAACAAGCCACAGTTGGCTGCCTCTCCAGGGGTTACACAACAGCCCCGCTGCCAGCTTTTTTTTTTTTTGTGCCACAAGAAAATAAGGACAGTAAAGAGCTGGGAATTGATTTTTATGAAAAGACATATCTTGAATTGTGTGTTTGTGTGATCCCGTGACAGGACCAACCTCCAGGAGATTGTCCAAGTGGTGCGGTGGTCCCAGGGGGGCCATGGCCGCCCCTTCCACAGAGCCCATCTGCTCCACCAGCATCTGGACTTTGTTGAGCTCCAGGATTCCTTTGGTCCTCGCCAAATGTTGGAGGTGCTGCCGAAATGCCACCAGACCTGAGAGGACAAGAAAATCCACCCCACCAAAAAAGAAACAGAATCAGAGGTGGTTCCTAATATTGATTTGATTGATTGATTGAAATTCTTTATTCAGTCACATCACACTACAAACATTAAACACAAACATTATCGAAAAATAGTGACTGAAAAGGCACAGGCAGAAGCATAGTGCTTATATTAATGCCTGTCCTACATACAAACAAACAAACAATAGCAAAACTAAACCAGAAAAGCAGGACCAATAAGGTTTACATATATAATAGTAAAGACATTTTTTAAATATAAATGTGTATATATAAATATCCGAGAACAGCAACAAACAAAAACAAACATTAACATTTGTAGCTTTGAAAGATTGCTCTACAAATCTTTTTTTTGTAAACCGAAAATGAGCTGCACATTCGTAAATCTAGGTTAGCGTCATTCCATAGTTAAACTCCCAAAAAAGCGATACATCTCCTTTTAGTCTCTTTTCTAGCTTTTTGTACAACAAATTTACAAACATCACGCAAATGATATTTTTGACTCATGTATTGAGAAAAACCGTTGTACACAGACAGGGAGGGAGTGACTTTAATCTAACTTTATACATTATTTGCATTATTTTATAATAAACCAAATCATAAAATTTCATAACATGGGATTTTATAAACAATGGATTTGTATGTTCATAGTATCCCACCCTATTAATAATATGTATGGCTCGTTTCTGATCAATAAAAGCACTTTGGTGTTTAACATGCTGTCCACAGATCATCCTCTCAGACAGTCATGGTTAATCCTCACTGACGTTAGAGCAGAAGGCACTTTTATCGCCTCGACTGACAATGTGATGGGATGTACGTCATTTGTGTGTGCACATATGACAGTTTGCATGCATGCCTGTGCGTGCGTGTGTGGGTGCATGTGTGTGTGTGTGTGTGTGTAAGAGCAAGCAGATCCGAGATCCATCCAGTGGTGATGAGCTGTGGCTGTGAATGACAGAGCCTGACTCACTGTGATGGTGGGAGCTATTTAAAATCAGAGTCAGCAGTCTGACGCAAAAGAATCCACTGCATCAACACTCTCCAAAGAGGATTAAAAAATAAATAAATAAATAACTGCAGACAGTCAGTGTGGAGCCATGAAAGAAACACATCATTTTAAATCAGAATTATAGACTTTACTTGGCATGAGAGCAGGTGTATACGACAAGCAAACAGAAAAAACGTCCACTTTGGATGTGAATAAGAAAGAAACTCTACCTGCCAGAGATTGCAACTTTGAACATTTGAAAAGCAGGATAGGAAATAAATGTTGCAAGGAGAATAAGGATAGTTAAAGAAGGGGTGGGGTACAAGAGGAAAAGATATATGTGGGCTGAAACCTTCAAATGTGTGTCTATGATTCATAAGGTGAATCATCATCATAGTCGTCAGAGACGCTGAGGAAGAGATAAGGGAAGGGAGCAGATAGACTAGGAGGGGGGAAAAGTGTGTGAAGTAGAAGGGGAGAAGGTGGCAATCAGGCAGTTTTATCAGGAGACAATATACCTGCACTCAGCCCCCCAAAAAAGTACACCGCAATGTTTTACATACCAGGGAACAGTTTTTCAGGTATGTTAACACAACTTCACAGAGGATACACATCATAAAGATCATGGACGTGCTTTCTTTCCCCCTTGTCTTTTTTTTTTCTGTCCTACAACCCTGGGAAGGGTCACTTGTAAACAATTTGGTGTCCATCATTCTGCAGTGAGGGGGATTATTCCCAAGTGAAAACATACAGTTGACAGTTGACAATCTCCCTGCTAGTGGGCGTCTCCATATATTCACACCAAGGTCAGACGGTAGAATGCCCAGAGAAATCGATGAAAAAAAACAACAAAGTCCTACATCTTAGACCTCAGTTGGCATAAATACAAGTTCATGATAGCACAATCAGAAAAAGACTGAACAAGGATGGTTTGTTCAGAAGACTTGCCTGGAGAAAGCCTCTTCTTTCTAACAACGACATGGCAGCCAAGTTTAGGTTTGCAATTTGTATGTTAAAAAAACCACAAGACCTCTGAGAAGAACTTCCTTTAGACAGATGAGAGCTAAGTGGATATGCTTGGTTTTTACCAAATGTTGTACTGTGCTTTATAGTTAAAGATGACACATTAGCACATACAGCTCTCATCAAGCACAAAACCCACCAAAACAACCCTCCACCAGTGTGCACAGGGGGCGATTTGAGCTCATTTTGCAGCCACAGGACATCAACCTTACCAGGAACTCTTGTGTATAAAATATTCTAGAGTCAAATGTGAGGCCATCTGTGCAATAGCTAAAGCTCAGCTGAAACTGGATGCATGCCAGTAAAACATCAACAGGAGTTGGGTTCAGTAATTCTCAATTAGACCCACGACTCCCTTAACTTATAATTTCAAAAAGTTACAAAAATGGCCAAACCATTACACTCGAGGCTTCACCAGGTGAAAATATTGATAATTTTATAGAATCTATGAATGGACTGTGGTCAAGTTAGGTTTCTTATTTTAAACTAACAACCCCTACATTTTGAGTGCCTTCATGCCATGGCCTTGGTACTTTGTAACAGCACTGAAACAGGAGTAACAAACTTATTCCAGCCAGCCAATAATAATAAAAGAAATACCTTATTTTCTGGACTATAAGCCGCACCTGTATATAAGCCGCATCCGCTCTATTTAAAAAAAAAAAGATATGCAAGCCGCAGATATTTCTGTTGTTAGATTAAATATTTACTACATGTACAGAATGATTTTGAACTGTAAATGATGTACATGTTTGTACCTAAATAGATCCTTTTAACACGGCAGAAACTTTGCTGATTAAAACGGGACAGAACCAAGAGAAAATAACCGGTATTTATTTATCTATTTATCTGTTTGAAATCTGCTTCTACCTACTTCTATCTGCTAAAGAAGAAGTAGCGTATTCTTCTTTGCATTTATTTTGTCTTAGTTTTGATTCTAATTCCGGTTAGAGCGCCCCGAGCGGTGGAAGAAAAATCCACAGAATAGCTTTGTATAAGCCGCATGGTTGAAAACCTATGAAAAAAGTAGCGGCTTATAGTCCAGAAAATACGGTATATATTTTTTTTTTATAAAACTTTTCCCCCTCACATAAGAAGTCTTCAGATCAATCTAAAGGTGAATTAGGTGACAATATACGTGTTAATCACAGAGAGTAAATCAGAGCAGCTCCCCTTTAAGCTCTTTCTTCCTTCTACTGCAGTTGGCCGGTGATAAACTTAAACATCAGTCCTTTTCAACATTAACAGATCTTCTAGTAAGGTTTCCATTGCATACACTGGTACCAATCCTAGAAAAGTGTTCTGGCATTTAACCAATATATGATTAATTTTAAAGTGAACATAGTTTGAATGCTTACAAAGAAGTAGGCGATGCGACATATCTGAAAAATTCAGACTACTACTAAATATTACTGGCTCACCTTGGGTGAGGGATGTGTCAGACGCTCGGCGTCCTTCTCTGAAACTGATGGGGGAGCGGTTGTGCGCCTCTCTGTGCTGGGAGGTCAGGGCAGCCATAGCTGGGTTGGCTGGCCTTGCGCTCAAGAAGGGAGAAGGGTTGACGCCAGGGGCAGAGCTGTTGGCTGGCACCACTTCACTAAGGGACGGGGAATCTTCCAGCAGACCGAGGTCACTGTGCATGGAGCCGATATCATAGCCGATGTCTGAGTCCACGCTACCCATGGAGGGGTTGTGGCCCAGAGTGAAAAATTTACCTGGGAATGAAAATGTTATTCAAAGTCAATGGTGGTGATCCAGATAAACTGTGTTGTTTTGGTCATAAGATGCATGGAAGTGGACCTGTCAGGTGACGCCGTACCTTGGTTCGAAGGACCTGGCTGGTTGGAGACCTCAGACAGAGTGTGCCGCCTTTGGCCAAAACGAGCCGTCTGATAGGCCGAGAGCAGGTGGGGTGGATCGTCTTCTGTGTCAGGCTCCTCAGTCTCGATGCCCTCATCAATCGAAGTCTCCATCATGTTGCTAGGCGACGAGGTGGAGGACTTGCGGAGGACAGTGGGGGGAGGAAGAGGGTCCAGCAGACAGCCGTTCACCTAAATAGAAGAAGCGGAGCACAAAAATCACAGATTTAACAATTAATCTTACCAGAAAAAAAGCAAATTCACTTTGAGAGAGTAAGAAATGAAAAGTATATGTGATATTATGAATGCAAACGAGCAAGAGAGCACACATAAAATCCATCACTTGCACAACCTTAACACAAAATGAACAATACTGAGAATAAAGCCTCCATTAGTTCCTTGAGTTCCTCCGTTTTCCCTCCAGTCACCACAGTTGGTCTCATAGAGGAATTGTGTGTGTATGTGTCTTTTGCGGCATGCAGACCAGTGTTTGTTGGTGTAGAGGTAGAGGGTGGGGATAGAGGAATGCGAGGCCAGGAAGTGAGCTTTGACTGAAAATGTGTGACTGACACGCACACACAGAAATCACACACATAGATCATCTGCAGGAGTTGCCACAGTAACCGGAAAGCCTGGTGTTGGTCGAGAAAGAGCAACTTTGCCCAGTTCCCCATCTGCTTTCTGTAGTGTGCTGCGATAGGAATGCTATTACCAAACAGGCATGCTCAAGCACAGAGAGCGACTAAGAGAGAGAGACAGAGAGAGAGAGAGAAGGAGAGGCTGACGAAACAGACAAGAGAGGTAGAAGGTCATGAGGGGACACAGAGATTGGTGGATTAATAGTACGGGTTAGAGATGAAACAATATGGAAAGAGAATGAGTCAGGAGGAGAATGGGATGATTAAAAACAGCTGAAAAAGACAAGATGAGCCTTTGGCTGATCGGTGGGAAGTCTGGGCAGTGAGATTGTTGGGGCAGCACAGCAGCTTCCTGTCCATGTGTGTTCACTCAGCTCTGCATTAGGTCACATCATCATCACAGGACCGCTTACATAACCAGACTTCATTCAGGCAGATAACACGCACTCTGACTCTTTGCTTAGTTCTGCTTACCACAGACACACACACACAGACACAGACACACACACACACACACACACACACAGACAGAGACACACACACACTCTCTCCTTTCCTGGAGCTAGGGATGGGGGTGGGTGGGAAAGAAAGCCTAAACTGAGAATGCAACCGAGTGTCTGTGTGCAAGCCTGCGGGTGTGTGAGGCCGTCAAGTCAGACCTGCAGCTTCAGTGTTCTGCAAAGAACGTTCAACCCAACAACAGGCCCGGAGGAAAAGGTTGCTGGTTGGCACAGGTGAACAAAGGAAAAAATGAAGAGCACTGCATGCGTGCGAGTGTTCAGGAGACTCGCAGGACAGGCAGCTGTCCTGTCTGATGTGAGTGCTGGCTGAGTGCTTACATAAGAGGACAAGTCAGCTGCACTCTGGCAGGTTGACGCTCCAAACCTCAAAGGAGTATGGTGCATGTCACACATGCGCGTTTCTTTTTTACACTGCCTGTGTACGTCAATCAAAGCACATCACAGTAAAGCTGCTGGTGACCATAATAATAACTACAACTTTCATGACCAAAGCTGTAGGCGATGTTGCTGTAACACGAGGAGAAAGGACAAGCACAAGGAGACACAAGGAAATAATACATCCTTGTGCTTAAAATTTCAACGTGTTTATAACAGTATTGAACCTACTTTGGGCGTGTTGACGTCCTCTACCATGAAACTCTGCTCCAAGGAACATGCAGTATGGGGGAAAGTGAAAGCATCGGAGGACGCTTGGGGAACAGCAGGGGAACGCAACAGACGAACGCCCTGCGGAAGCAAACCCACCTGGGTGGAACCGCTGGTCGACTATGAAAGTAAAAGAAACAGAAAAAAAGACAATAAGTTTGACATATTATAACCCTTCGCACTTTATAAAAAATGCATCAGGCTTCTTGAGAGCTGTGTTAAAATGTTCAATAATCAATAAGTTCTGCATCAGACTCTGCAGTAGTCTTGGGCATTTATTGGAACAAAATACTCTTCAATGACGGTACTACGCTAGGAGCTGTGAGGGAGGGCAAAAGCTCGCCTGATCTTTGCACAAACATAAGTTTGTTAATTGTAACTTCTTAAATGGACTGAATGAGAGATGAGATGATTATGTCTGATTATCTGCCAGGCACTCACCATCTGATTCTGTTTTACTGTATGGAGCTCATATCTGCATTTTAATGTAATTCAAAACCCTTTGTGTAGCAACAGGAAAGGATAATTTTATCAGTGTTTGGTCATGTTTAATGGAGTGATATTACTGTGGCGGAACAACACCACTACTACAAAGAGAGAGGCATGTTACGATTCTGTTCTGCCTCTGAAGAATATATCAGAAAAACTAAATGAAGACTAAGTTTATCATTACAATTCTTTGCTACTAGTACTTACCGATTTTGACAAAAATGTAGTACACAGTATGCAGGATGTGACCAAGTGTAAACTCTGCAGTCTGCGGGAAGATAGCACACTTGAATGGTGTGCTATATTGGGAATATTTCCAGTGTGCAACTGACTAGTATACCCTGCAGGCTGTATCCCACAATGCAATGCTCCATTACAGTGGGAGTCCGTCATACTTGCTTTTATGGTGGCATACGATACATTAACAAGTATGCGGTACATACAGTCTATGTTTACGCACAACATAGTACGTGGTTTGGAAATCTACATAAATTTACTCACCAGCTAGAGATTAGGAGGATTCCCATGGACATATATTTCATTTATTCAAATATGAGTATGTATCTTTTGTTGAAATGAGCCACTAGTGCTTATGTGAACCATTTCAGAGTTTTAAGGCATTGTAGAAAAATATGGCAAGTGACACCAAGGACGAAAACTTAGAAAGAAAACCATGTCTGCCTTTCATTCACAGAAATGTGATATGGAAAGGGAGAAATAAAAACATTTCCAACTCATTGCTGAGTTTTAACTATGCCCTTAAATTTTGTGCAATCATTACGAGAAAGATGTAGTCTATTGGACTTTGTAATGCACTGTGATGATGAGAGGGTACAGTATACAAAAAAAGGGAGAATAAATAATGTTATTGTTGAAAATGCATTACGGTCAAGATTGGGTGGGAAAGACTGCAAAAGAACATAGAAGACAAATAAATGAAAGAAAAAGGGTTGTCTCTGTGTGTTTGCTTGCATCAGGCTGCAGGTGTGAATAACAGAGCTTTGATCAGAGAAGCATGGATGGTAATCAGCACAGATTATTCAGGAGCCTGCTTGTCGCCTTGAAGGTCTGTGGTTACCTTGATGACCGTCTGCTCAGCGATGGTGCTGGGGCGCCGCTGTCGGGCATCCAGCCTCTGTTCCACAGGGAAGCTGCAGCGATGAGCCTTGAGCCGCTCCACCAGCAGGTAATAGATAGCAGCAAAGTGGTTGTAGCTTTTGTTCTGCAGAGACTGGAGGATGACAGCGTAAATATTAAAGTCCATAACTGAAGTTATAAGTTCACCTTATGTTATGGATAAGTTAACCGTGAAAGCTCTTGAAATAGAGTGAAACAATCTTTTCATTACTTCTGCATGAAACTGCACAACCGATGAAGAGCAGAGAGAAGATATGAAACAGAATAAATTCAATTCTCAGCACACAAAATGGAATAAAAAAAAAACTGGCATTAAGGTTCAAATGTGTTGGGACCAGTCAGATATGGACAGTGGCACAATTTCTGCAGACTGTCCCACTTAGCACATCGCCACGCTGCATTTTGAAGCAATCCTGAAGTGCTGAATTTCAGCTTTAATTCAAAGGCTAAAATGAATAAATTGCATTAACTATTCAGACATTAAAACCATTTTGTACCAGTTTGGTATTCAGTCTGTCTTCACATAGTGAAAATGTTCCCTTGCTGCACTGATTTCAGATAATTTACTCATTATTTGTCTTAGGTTGATCTTGGGCTGCTTTTGGAATATTTTTCTTCTCGTTATCCATCTGCACAGTAAGCGTCCCGTACCTCCACCACGCTGGAAAGATGATGTGATAAGCTGCAGGTCACGAGGCCTCTCCTGGTTATTAATACTCTCTTTCCTATATATGGTTCAACGTTAAAATATGTCTTCATATGTCCAAAGAATCTAATCTCAGAAATGGCGTGTTATTGCCGAGGTTTTCCAGCAGTCCAGTCTGGCCTCCCTATTCCTGGGTGTTACCAACAGCTTTTTTCTTCAGGTAATCATCTGCATTCACATTCCCAGAGGGCATAGCTTGATTGCAGACTCTGGTAATGATACACCTAACGCTGCTAGAGATCTCTTGACACAGCTAGACGCCCTGTTTTTTTTTCCTCTCCCCTTCTTAAGAATGAATCACATCGTTGATTTGGCCACTTCTAATTGTTCTGCCATCTGTTTGGATTTTTCAGAGCTAATCATTGCCTCCTTGTCTTGCACAGTTATCTTTGAACTTGAAACCTAAAAACAGCTAATAAATAATAGTTAAACACCTCGAATAAACTTCAGGTGATTGATCTATTTTCATTTGAGACTGCCTTAAAACGAAATATTCAATTCAATTAAATTAAATTTATAAAGCGTCCATTACAAGTACAACAACACAAGTTGTGTCTAGTCGCTTTCCAGACCCAGAACATAACCCCAGAGCAATTATTATATAAACATAAACAATGGGATGTAAAAAATCCCCATATTAAAGATGTTATGCAATTTTTGGGCCTCTGAAAACAAAATACAGTCCAAAAAAGGAGACTGCAATTCAATTCATATCATAACTACTTTATATCATGTTCACTGCAGTTTGTTTACTGCAATTTGTATATTAATGGTTTTCTATTGCTAAAACAAAAAACTAAAACCAACATACTCTTGTATGTTGAGACTGCTTTGTTGAAGACTGAAACTTAAGATTATCAGTAAAAACTACATAATTCATTATATCTACCAAACATTTTTGGATATTTATTATTATTACATTTGTGTTTATTATTTGAGATTTAAAAAAAGCCATTTTAAGTGTTGCAAATCCTAATTTTGTGCCAAAATTAATGTAATGACAAACGTGCAAAAATCCTGTGAGTAACATTTCCAAATGAGCTTGCACAGCTTTGAACTGTTGTTTTATTTTAGAAGTTCCTCTTTCTTTCAACAGCTTCTTCATTGAGGTCTAATGCTTTGCATGCAGATATGTATCAGACGCACAACTGAAATCTATGTGTGCAGGTCATAAGATATAATAAAGAAATGATTAAAAGGGGCAATTATTTATTGTTTCTTACTGTGTTTTCAGACCCATGTTACACTTGGAGAAGCAACATATAAAAGTTAAGTAAAGTCTTCAGTTTACAACATAATTCATACCACCCCAGAGATATACGGTCAGAGAAATAACTGACAAAAGAAACCCAACTCCACATTATTGAGGAACTTATATCATGTATTTTGTACTATGAGACACTTTCACCTTCACCTTGCTGCATAAATGTGAATATCCAGTATACAGAATGATGCATATCCACACTGCATCTGTTGCATAATCTGAAACTTTTAATAGCTACACTTCCCCTTAACTGCTTATGAATAAATACTGATCCACGTCCTCTCTCCTCACCTCTATAGTCTTGTGTTGGTCTATGCCAAGGCTGTGCATCAGGCGAAGGACCTGCTCGCTGTACTCGCCCACACCCCCCTCGCCCTCAGCAGACAGTGGCTGTTGGTACAGGACAGGCCTCGGTGCAGGAACATCCAGAGCCATCCATTTGTGCTCCTTGATCTGAGCCACAGACAGGCGCTTGGATGGATCCAAGACCAGCATCCTGCGGATCAGGTGCTCACAGTCTGCAACAAATGGAAAGAGCAATCACTGCGGGTGTGACAAGATCTTTAGAGGCCTTCTCATTTAAGATCACAGCAGTTTAAAAAGGACGAGGCTGTTTATGTAAAACGAATTTGGAACCCTTAATTTTATTTTATTTTTTTTATTTATACTTGATCATGCTATGATCAAGTATATTAAAAACACAAAACATCACTTCCTCAAAGTAGCCTAGATGAAGCGGGGCATAAATAACACTTGAACCTCCTTCAGACATGCACTGCTTTCCACTAATCTTGTGGCAACTGACATTTTTAGCGTCATGTCTGCATGAGCAGCTTGGCGCTTTTCTGTAAAGGCTTGCAGCTCCAGTTTGACGTATGTATCAGATACGCATCACCTTTATCTGATACAAGTCTGACCTGCTGGACTCCCAATAAGGGACAGACGAAGGCAACAGTGTCTGTTAGGAGGGATCGGATAGAGTATTACAATATGAAATAAACAAACTTTCCTCCTCCATGGCTTGTTCGTGGTTTTATCTACAATAATTTGCACCATGAGAAGGGCTTTCAAAAGCTTAAAATCGACTAAATTCTTGTCTTAGTTTTTCTTAGTTACTGTCACTCCTGAACAGCATGAACACACTCCTTTCTGCTTCGCCCTCCTCCCAATGAGAGCTCCTCACCTCTAGTTAGTGGCTAGATGAGTTTGACGTCAGGCACAGCTGGGTTCTTAACAGGATTACAGTTCCCCTGGCTGTGACGATCGGGCCCGGCTGCATCCCTGCTGCCTGCACTGCATTTCTGCCTCCCACGCAGCATCCTTACCCATTCCCTCAAACGCTATCGTCTTAAACCAAACAGGTGTGTTTTGAACAATAAGCCCCGCACTTATTACTTATAACCTCATTTATTTTTTGGGAATACATTTCTGATATCGTATTTCTTTCTTTAGTTATACACCTCTGAGGTACCACAAATAAACATCTTATAAGTAACGTGTTGAATTGGGATTTTCAGAGACCAAGGACTTGTCTGCCAGCATTAACTGCCCGCTGCACATTCTTCTCAGTCACCCCACTTATCTACTAACATCTGCTTACATCACATTTGTCGATCTCATGCCAACTCCCCACCTCCCCCCAAAAAATCCCACGAGGCCACACTGTGCTTAACCAGTATGTCACTTCATGTTGCGGTCTCTTTGCGCTGTGTGCAGCTTCCGAGCTAAAACCTGCTTCAAACACTGCTCACAGCAATATATTTGTTTGATAGTTAGAGTTGCTGTAGCCTTGTTCATAAAAAACGGTGGGGCTGAGCTTTTACTAACCACGAGAGAAGGTTCGACTACATAAGGGGGTCGACACTCTAAAACCGTGTAGCTGGCTGGCCAACACACTGACAGACACAGTGTGCTTAGCCAGAACATTACACCAGCATGACTTAACCAAAAAACCATCCCACTGAACACATTTAATGCCCCAGTGGTGTTGAGTATCAGTCAGTCTCAGAATAAGGGCCAACAGAACAGCTGAAACAATACCTTTAAAATGTAGCCATCGATAATGTTACTGTCGATATACTTTTTAAATGAAATGTAACACAAACTGTAATACTGAATATTGAAAGGAGTGCTAAGAAGTTACAAAAAAATCCACAAGCAGCAACACTAAGCTCACACAGCCGGTGCAATTTGCAACAGCAAGGGACACAACAGAGAACACTTTCTGTGGTTATTAAGTCACTATGTTGGCGATAGACCACAGTATTCACAGTGTTCAGATGTCCCAGTGAGAGTTTACAGAGTGGTGCGAGGCTGTGCTGTGTACCGTGGTGTTGACCGGAGAGAGCGACGAGAGGAAATAAGGAGGACTGTTTCTAAATGAAAAAAAAAGAAGAATTAGCACACTCTGTTCTCCTTGTTCGGGGAACAGGGCTGGACTGGGGGTGGGAAGGCGGGCTTTGAGTGTCAGTCTGGCACAAGACCTGATATTACACTCCCACATTCCCTGTATGTCTTAATTGTTTCAAGGTCCTAAACAGAAAAAGAACAAATTCGTTCGACTGCAGCCACATACCCTGTGGAGTCTTCAGACTTGCAGACTGGATACAGAGAAACAAGACTGGCAGACAAAGCCAGAGACAGACAGGGATATGTCTCATGAACAGAGGGTGAGAGTTAAAAAGACACGAGGAGTGTCTCCTGGGAGGGACAGACAGACAGACTACCGGAGCCCTTCGCTGGCTCTTCCCCAGATTACATAAACAGCTCGACCACTGGACTTAATCTCTAGTCAGCGAGCAAGCGCAGCCGCTAACAGCAGGGCTGCTTTGAGATGGTCATCCAACCTGACTCACTCTGCAGCCCGTGTGCACCCGTGACCCTTGTACGCAAATTACAGCCGACATTGACAGAGCACCCCATGGCATATCACCTTGAAATGAGCATAATGCTCTATCACTAATGAAATGACATCCTGGCTGCTGGAGCCAAGAGTGTGTCTGCCAGCAAGCAGTCAATAACACGGAAACTGAAACAGGAAAGATTTTGTTGGAAGTAACACATACAACATGTGTGTGCATTTATTGGAATGTGAGGCTACCAAATGTGGTTGAACACATGACTTGATTTGTTATTTAAAAGTGAGGTCATCTCTTTTCACCTTCAGTCATGAAGTAGGGGATGCGAAACCGTCCTTCAAGGACTCTCTGTCGGAGCACAGGCAAAGTGGGTCCATCAAAGGGCAGTGCCCCACACACCAGCACGTAGAGCACCACCCCCATACTCTAGAAACAAGACGCACACACACAAGGAACACGGTCAGGGGAAGAGCAATCAGGACATCAATCTGTGACATGGATGTGAAAAACACTTCCCTTTATTTGTACTTCACCGATATTTAGACACCAACTTAGGCATCCACACCATGTGAAATGGGTCACGTTAGGGCTGGGCGATATATCGAGATTTTAATATATATCGATATATTTTCAAACGCGATATGGTACGAGACAATATCGTTTATATCGATTTAAAAAAAAAAAAAATTTTTTTTTTTTTTTTTTTTTATCATTTTGATATAGCTTATTTTGTGACAAATTGACTTGAATGTTTTATTTGAGATTTGCACAAATGTTTTGTTATTTGCACAACTGTCAACCTCAGTGGAAAAGTCTGCCTGTTACTGTCTACATTGTATTAATTGCACAGTGTATTTTAATTTAATTGTTATGCAGGAAAGGGATATTTGTTTTATTTTATTCAAGAAGCATTTTTATTCTATATATGCAGGCAGTTTATTTTTATTTCATTTGTTTTATACATTTTGATATTGTGCAGACCTCTGTTAATAAAGGAACCTGTGTGACATTTGGCATGAGGCTTTGTATTAAAACAGACTGTTTTTTTAAGGGTTTGCCTCAGAAAAAAATGAAGCTAACAGAGATGCTAACAGAGATGCTATGCTATAATGCCTTGGGGGAAACCCCAATTAAGGCACAGAAAAAATATCGAGATATATATCGAATATCGCCATTTAGCTAGAAAATATGGAGATATGACTTTTGGTCCATATCGCCCAGCCCTAGGTCACGTGAAAGCAAAATACAACTTTTAATTCTAAGGTTTTGACTATCAGGGCATAACAACAATCTTTTGGTCCTAAACTGGCCTCAAAATGACGCAACTACAACATCAGATGAACAACACATGACATATCATCACATCGTTTCATTATTCAACAAAAGCTGTACAAAAATGCATAAGTGAGAAAAACCCTTGAATCAGCTGCAACAACTTAAAGTAACGTTTCTCTGTATAACCATATCAGTTTCACATCATTATGTAGGAATCTTGGCTTATTAATCAGTTCATTTAAGTCTGCAGGCATTTGTGTATGTTAGGTTCTCATGTCTTCTCTTTGTCACGTTTACCGTCTGTTCAGATGCAACTTTGCAAACGTAAGCCTTGGGGTTGAACGAGCTGGAACATTCACGTCAAGACCGGCTACTATCTGAAATGTTTTCCATCTGTGAATAATCTTTACGACTATAGAAGACTGGACGCCGACTGATTGGAAATTCCCTTACATCCCTTCCCTGACTGATGGGCAGCAAAATCTGCTTCTCATCATCGTCGACGTCATTCCTCCTCAAGACCTTAACTAGCTTTCATGGGAGGTCTTCACATGTACTAATGGTGAACTAATCAAGTTCATTTAATTAGCAGATCCTGGCTGCAGTACTTGTCTTAATTCCCATATAAGCAGTGAGATTGTTCTTAGTTTTTTTCACAATGAATGATGAAGTCATGTGTTATTGTTCAGCTGAGGTTGCATTTACTTAATTTTAGGAGCTGAAAGGAACCAGATGATTTTGGCCTGATGTATACAACTTCAGAGCTGAGACTGTCTATTCACTTATTACTCATTGTTATTCATGCTGTTAATCCAGGTCCTCGGGACCCATTACCCAGCATGGATTAAATGTTTCCCTGCTCTTCCACATCGGATTCCAATGGATGGATCATCTCATCAGCTCGTCATCAAGATTTGCAGAAGTCTATTAAGGACCCACTTATCTGAATGGTCCAGTGGGTCCTGAGGACTGGGACTGAGACATTCTGGTGTAGGACACTATAAACTTTGGTAATGAATATACATCACATTAACTATTTAACAGCAACTAAAGCTTCTAATGCTATGAAGTCATACATTTCTGAAATCCTTTTCTAAATATTCTACATTTAGAGATGAACACCAGCAACTGATTTTGTTTCTTACTAAAGCCAAAGATGCATGAACTGAACGAAATACACAACTGGATGTAGTCTGTAAATTAAATATTTTCGAAGACTTTGCAGATGCAATTAATTGTGAAGAAAAATGTGGCAGAATCAAGCAGTCAGTCACCGTACCCAGATATCCAGCTGCGGGCCTTCATACTGTTGTCCCTCAAAAACCTCTGGAGCAGCATAAGGTGGGCTGCCACACCATGTGGCCAGAGGTTCTCCAGGCTGGAAGAAGTTCCCAAATCCAAAATCTAAAATGGGGAAAAAAACAAACAGAGACGGTTAAAGATTATTCTTAATATAAAAAAAATATATCAGATTTAAAAAAGCACAGTGAGGTTTATGGTGTTTCCCTGTTATTTCTGGAAAAAGCAAGTGAATGCAAAAAGGGAAGAGGTTGTGAACATCTCGTAAAACTGAAGAAAACGTGCATGGCAAAGGCCTTGTGTAACAAAAGCGTTGTGATTGATAGGGTCCTCTTTTGTTGCGTAGTGCAGAGTGTGTTCCACATTTTTGCACAGTGAGGAAACGGTCCTCTGCATGAGGCAATGACCCCTGGAGACCGACATGAGATCATCAGTGCTGAGCTCCAACTGGTTGCAAGGAATGACTAAAACTTCAATTTTAATCTTCAAAAGGAGAAAGATGGGAGAACTTGAACAATACCACACAAAAGGTTAAGAAGTTCAACTCTGCCTTTCATTAAAATCCAAGTAAAAGTTTCAGTCAAATCTGCCAAATTAAACTGAGCCAAGTTGCTTGCTTCCAATCTCTGAGCCAACCCATCTATATTAGCTCGTATTACTTTCACACATTTTTTCTCCTTCTCATCTAATTTCCTTTGTTCTAAAAACTTCTCCAGTTACTGATCGTTTATCTCTTCCACTCACTTATGTTTTACATGACTTGCAACACTTGCTTTTTCCTTGTAAAAGCATGAAAATACCTTTATTAATATGAGAACTTGATAGGATTTTTTTGTGCCTTGAGTCATGATAGCTACTATCTTGTGATAAGAACTGGTATTTACTTCTAATGAGACATTAAAATTAAAATAAGAAAACTAACAAATAAATGACTCAGTGCTTTGACAGTCCATTATCAATGGGATGGTGTCATTGGACCAGGCAGCTGCATTTAACCGTCAACCCCCACCCTTTTTCTATAATTTGAAACAGTTACATAAACAGAAAAAAAGTGTTGCAAAACAAATAACAGATTTAAAAAAATGGCTTACATAATGGGGCTGGAGGTGATGTGCTTCATACACGCGTACAAGGACACACATGTGATCACATATTAAGCAATGTGACAGAATGAGGCTAAATGTTTAACAGCTTCTACTTCCTATGTGTCTTGGTGATTGTTAATATTTACAAATTTACCCCAAATAACCCACAACACCCTCATCACCATGAACTGGAGTACAGTAAGTGAGTATAGATACTTGATGGATGAATAATCAATACAATGACATTTCCTTTACACAGGCAACAATAAGATGCATCGCAATACACAATTATCAAATTTGCAGGATTAAAATGTTTCATGTCATCAATAATTTAATTAAATAATTATTATTATTGTTATTATTTGAATTGATAGCATCTGTCTTGCCACGTTTAACACCAGCAACAGTAACTGCTTTAAATAAGCCTTTTCTTTTTGGGAATTAAATGGAATTCGTATAAACATCTTCCTTTTTACTCTTTTATTGGGTCTTAAAGGAGCTTGAGGCTCCTTTTAAGAAATGAGACTCTCTAGCGCCACCCTTCACCACGACGGCCGTCGGGGGTACTGCAGCCAACAGTGAAGCCGGCACGGGAGAACGGGGAGAACGTGCATGCAGCGTCATGTGACGTCACATCCGCAGCCCAGCACGGGAAATTTGGGCCCGAATTGCAGCACATTTTGCAGCACACAGCCTGTTCAAGGCAAAGGAGAGATACACTAGAGCAGTGATTCTTAACCATAGGGCCGCGGCCCACACTTGGGCCGCGAGCGCCATCTAGTGGGCCGCGAAAAAAAAAATCAGTTTTGTACGTGTGGGCCGCGAGGGCCGCGGGACTGCATAGCAACTCCCAACCAAATGAGGAGAAGAAAACCCTCAGCTAGCTGTACGTGTAATAGTAAGAGAAATGGTGTGTATTTATAGAGAAAATCCTTCATTTTGCACAGAGTACGTTTAGATCCGCCAGGATTAGGGATCGATTACTTGGGTCTGCGCCCAGAGCGAGCGAGCGAGCGCGGCGTGATCATTTATCCCGGCACGTCCCCGCGGCCGGGGAGGTCGGTGCCGCTCGGGCTTGCGGGCTCCGTCGTTACTGCTGAAGGATTGTAGATGTAGATGTGTGGGCTGGACTGTTGTTCGGGCTCGCAAAAGCATCGGAAAGTGACACGTCTCCACAATGAACATAATTAAAACTAAATATCTTTCCAAGCTCACCAATGAGCACCTTCACATGTGCATGAGAACCTGACACCATCCAGCCCAGATTTAAAGTCCTGGCAGGAGAAATTAGAGCTCAGTTCTCTCACTGAACGACAGAAAGTGGGGGCATAAGATTAAGGGGAAGAAAGAAAAACTGCAAAACTGTTCAATTGTTAAGATGTGTTTATATTCATTTATTATAAAAATGTGTTGAGACAATTAACAAAGAAAAGGGGAAATTCAAACTGCTGGTAAAGAAATAAAAAAAATGTATATGTATATGTATATATATGTATATATATATATATATTATGATGTTCTGGACATTCGCTTGAGTAAATTTTCTCTAAATGGACCTCTTAAAGTTGAATACCCCTGCTATACAGTGTTAATATTTAACGGGCCCCGGGCCACTCTGTACTGAAAAAATTAGGCCCCAAGGTCAGAAAGGTTAAGAACCCCTGCATTAGAGGGCTCATTCTTTTGGGTTTGGAACGCTTCATCTGACAATATTACTAGAAAACTTAAAACATATACAAATTTTTTTCATAAATTCTGCCTCAATCCGGCCTCAAGCTCCTTTAAATGCTCCAGTTAAGGAACGAAAAAAAAAAAAGTTGAACTCAATGGGTTCAAGTTTTTTATTGTCTTTTTTGGTTTAATGACAAATTGTTTTACATTACATTTTTGGCACCTGCCTGTGAGGGAGCGTTTGGAAACCCAATACAGCCCCAGATACACTTCTTTAGAAAGACCTTGGCTGTGAAACTTAACCGACATATCTCTCCTGATCACTGTCTACTTTCAAAAAAGTTAAAGCTAACAAAAAACAAAACAAAAGAAACATCCTGAAAGCAGAAAATGACAACGAATAATCTAGATTGGAAGTGGTTCAGTTTTTCTCAGTTATAAATACATGTAGAAATCAGATTTGAGAGATCAGCAAAGTACAAACTGAAAAGGAGGTTCGTGCAAGCACATGAAGTCAAAATACCTAATTACTTCTACTCAGGTAGCATCAGCTTTGGCTGAAATGAAGTGGAAGGTGACGCAGTGACACAGAGGGTTTATCACAAATAGTCCTTCTTGATAGGGCCGTGTAGGTGAGATGCCAGATGCAGGCAGAGCACAGCGGAGAAGTGCAGTTGGTTTATTGTCAGAAGCTGTGACCCATTTCATGGAGCTGAATACTGAGCAGATTCGTTGACGTCAAAGTCTCCGGTACGCTGCAGGCTACAAACAGCAGTCACAGCATTGCAGGAAAGGCGGGGTGGAGGGGAAGCGCGGGTGTTGTACACACCAGTATTAGCATAATATCAGACGCGTCACACAGAAATATAATTTACCTTATATTCTGTGTGTGTGTGTGTGTGTGTGAGACAGAGTGTGTGTGTGAGTGAGTGAGTGAGTGAGTGAGTGAGTGAGTGAGTGAGTGAGTGAGTGAGATCCTGCAAGCTGTTAAGATATCCCAAGATAAATTTAGGCATCCAGTAGCATGTGACACACAATCAAAACAAGAATCACAGCACACTCACAAGCAAACAAATAAACATATTATTATTATTATTATTATCATTATTATCATTATTATATCTAAATTACAAAAGGTGGAGTGAGAAGAAAATAAAAATGCAGTTAAGCTATAACAGTATAACTATACAGTTTACATACACATGATACTTATAAGCAAATATTGACAATTCAAAGTTTGGGAGTGGACAGAAAATTGAACCTATTTGATCTAATGGAGGATTGAATCCTGTTGTCACGAGTGTTTACTATAAGTTGTAAAGGTAGTTATGGCACAGATGCACTTTCACTTCTTACACGAAGTAACTTTTTTCTGCCCATCTTTCTCCCTGCGTACCCCCAGTTCCAGAAATTTTAGCAAATTTGCTCACAAATACAGCAAAAAAAACTTCCTTAGAAATTGCTATATAAATAAATTCTTCCTCTCACAAAGTTTGATTCATAAGAATTAAAATACAATTTGCAGACGTCCATCCAAATACAGATCATGGTCATGCGTACAGTATGGGCGTTGTGGATACTGCAGATACAATAATACTGAGCCTTTTTCCTTGAGTGAAAAATGACACAGTTCAACTGTCTCGTCTGTTTTGGTGCACTAAATTAAGTAAAGGTCGTCACTGAACTACTAACAAACAGAGTTTTTAGTCATCTAATCCAAATATGACTGTGCAATACACCGGTAATCTGTCCACGGTGCAGCCCTGCCTTTTGCCTAAAGAGAGCTGGGAAGGACTCCAGCCCTGTAATGCTAAATGGAAATAAATGGGGAGTGACATATAGCTGTATAGATGATTCAAATATCTAAGTTGGATTCACTACAGAGTCAAAAGTGTAAATGAAAAGCAATTAACATCTGTTTTGTCAACCTGCATTGCAGAATGTTTGTAGTGTCTACACATTTAATTGACCATGAAACACTTTGAGGTTTTGGTGCACTTCCAGCAATGACATTGTGCAGATGGTATCACATTTTAGCAAAGTTAAATAACAGCCTATCACAGCAGCCTAATGATATGAGACATTGCATGACACCCTGATTTTAATTTTGTACAAAGTGAAGTAAACACAATCCATACAGATTATCCATATACAGGTGTATATATAGTTCCCTGCTAAACAGAAAAAAACCCAGCTTCCTTTCGGTCTCTGGTCCAGCAACATGCTCTTGTTTGTGTTATTCCTCCTACTCTCTTTCAATCCCCTTCAATCTGTCAACTAAACCCTAAAAGAGTTGTTTGAAGTGAAAACATTAAGGGCACTCCCTGCTGCTACTGTTGCACTCCCCTCTGCAGCCACCATGAGCACGACCTTTCTTTGACTGACCGCCAGTTAAGCTTCATGCAGACTGGCCAGAGATGGCCTTTAGAAAGCCGGGAGGGATTGCTGGACTGCGGCAACAGCCAGAGACATTAACACTTCGTCAAGACCTGCAATATTCAGACTGATGCTGAAACCATCAGTTTAAAGTCAAAATCCAACTGGAAGCTTCCAGTAAAATTCCAAAAGCTCTCAGAGGCAAAGTTCACAAATATTTATGAACTGAGCTCTTTGGAACTGGAACAAGTGGATGACTGCCTGACAAGGATTGGAAAACAGACCCACAGTGAGCTGAACAGCTCCATGGTCGCTGTTTCTCAGTCAGTGAGATTTAATTTAAAAATACATCTTTTTAACTTTGCATGCACCAGATTAAAACACGTTTTAAACCATAATGCAAAATAATTTCCATTGTAACCTGCAAAATCAACATGAGTTTATGATAATAAACTTTATTTATATTAGACCATCCATATTATATTTTAAAAACAAAAAAATGTTATGGTCAAATCCAGACAAATTAAAAAAAGACAAACAATTCTAGAAAATAGTGTGGAATATTTGAAATTACATATTAACTTATAACAGCAAAATAAAACATTCCTCCCTTTGTGCTTCTACTCAGTGTTATTGTACAAGAGCTGCCACAAAAATAGATTTCATCAGTTTGGAAACTACCAACAACACAAACACAAAACAATCACTTTGGAAATAAGAGAGGAGGAGAACACAGTTTCACTGAAGACGCAAAGTGAAACTGCCGACCTATTACTATCCAGATGTTTTGCAAACTATCCAGAGGAAATATAACACTACGACTACACAAAATATTGAAAACAGTCATTGTAATATCAACATAAGCAATGAGAATATTGTAAACGACGAAAAATATTGCAATAAATGGTAGACGTTTAGCGTGCATGTGTGGCTTTCACATTAAATATTTACATGCTAATTTAGACAGTTATGAATGTTGTGATGACAGAAGGGAAAAAAAGCGTGAAATGTGCCCAAAGAGGAACTTGTGGCTAAAAAGAACATCACACTAACATATACACGGGGTGTGATCATCTATTGATCTGCATTGATACAATGATTTCAGATATCATCATGTTATTTTCATTGATATATGTTATCAAGTAGCATTTGATAGTCTTTTTTTACAGCTTATTTTTATTGAAAGAAATTGTTTTTCATTGAAATGTCTGAAATCAGAAAACATGTAAAATTATGTTTTGGTCAGACTTGAGTCAGAACGTAAAAGAATGTTTTACATACATTTCATTTTTTGAGTGTTTGAAAAGTGATATTTAGTTTCAGAGATCAATGTTAACTGTAGAGCAGAAAGACACGACTCCACATACTTAAGTATTCGTTAATATATTTAAAAAATAATATTACTGTATTTAGGGCCCAAGCACTTAGAGTGCGAAGGCCCTATTGTATCTGTAGGAGATGTTCTCGTTTTTATTTTTATCCTCGTTTTTATTTTTCCAACGAAATGAGGGCCTTTTTGCCGCCCTAAACGTGCCCCAAAAGTCAGCAAATTTTGCACGCAAGCCAGGCCTAGCAAAAAATTAGATATTTAATGGTTTGCATTAATGGGCGTGGCCTAATGGCTCAACAGCGCCCCCTAGAAATCTTCGTGCCTCAAGCCCCACCATGTAGATATAAACACACCTGGATGCCCGTTACGGTTCGGGCGAAGAAGCGGCTGAAGAAATGGCATAAATTTTGCCAAAATTACACGATTAATTCAAAATGGCCGACTTCCTGTTCGGTTTCGGCCATTCATTTGTGTCAAGCAAATTTTAAGTTCTAGGTAAGTTTTAAGTTAAAGTCTTTATAAGATTTTGAGTTTTGGCAGTGTTCAAAAATAAATTATGAGACCTGCTGTATTGGAGCACATTTTCTTTTAGTTAAAACTGTAGCGGGAACAGATGTTTAGAGGAACCTATGTATGTACCGGATTAGAGGGGGAACATATAGGAGAACGGACCAGAAGAATATAGAGTGGATTGAAAATAAAAGTTAAGCACTGAGCTACATGTGTCTCCCGTCCCATTGCAGACAGCCTGAGCATGGCATGTTACAAAAACCAAACATATCCACAGCCTCTTTCTTCTACCTTTACGTGCGCTGCGTCAGCGCGTTGTGCTGCATTAAACATAGTCCGGGCGAAATACCCTGCTTTGAGCTGGCAAAATTAAACGATTCCTCGAGGCAGAGAAAATGTCTCTATCATTTTTTGTTATCGAATTACTCAAATTATTCGAGGAATCGTTTCAGCCCCAGTGGTGTCATTGGACTTAGTTTTGAGTCCTTGACCTTTATTGGTGAAAATTGCACGCGCGAGGGCCGTTCATCGCTGCTTACAGCTTTAATTTCCAATTATAATGGCACATATTGTTTTCTCACCTCCTACAACTCCACTCAACACCTTCTTAAATTGCAGAGCTCACTTCATCCGTCTGTCCGTAAACTTTCTTTTTGCAAGATGGAAAAGGTGTGACCAACTGTACTTGCCCTCTGCTTACACCAACATCCTTTACCTAACCAGTTTTCTGACATCATCACCTTAATCAATGTCACTTCTCATACCAAATTCAACAGCCAATCAGCTGCCACTTTCCTGAACTTTCTTGCTCGTTTTACTGTCTCTATGGCTTTGTGGTTTGTTTGGGTTTTTTCTCCCCAGTAAATTCAGGTTATTTTGTTCCAGGGAGTCACACAGAGAAAGAAACTTTACAGGTCATTTACTGTAGTTGCTATTTTGTCAGCCTGCCTCAGGGGACGTGATCTTGATTTTCCAGACATTTCATAGCTGGACACAAATATAAAGTATGAAGTTTGATGACTCAATCAGGGCTAGAACAAATTTAGTACAAATTTTCACTTAAGGTTTAAAATTAAAGATGAAAATTAAAAAATAAGGATTTGCGTTTAAGGCACAAATTGTGCAAAAAGGAAGAGGAACTCATAACTTGGCCAGTAACTGATAATCATTACCAATGCCATTATTCTAATATATAGCATTAAATCATACATGCCAACTTCTCAGACCACAAGGAAGCACAAAAAGTACTTTTCTGCAGCCCAGGGACATTTTCTCTAATCACAAGCCAGGTAATGTTCTGTTCATTACCCTCCTGCTTCAAATCTAATCTGCCACACAGACAATCTGCTGTGACTCAGACATTTTTACAAAAATGATTTCTGGGGTGTTAACATCTTGAGGTAATCATCTTGCATCATTCTGAGAAACGGTTAACATGATGATGGGAGAAATGATTTGGCTAAAATGCTCATTTCTGACCAAGTAATTCTATAGTTCTGCTTATTTTGCTGTAATCAGTCCCTAATGTGTAAAATAATTAAATAGCCCTGAAGAAACACTTGTAATAGGCTAACTGGCTGCCAATTGTCCCCACCTTAGTAACATTTACTGGCCAATGGCAGAAATAAAGTCCTTTGAGGACAAGAGCCATTGTTTCTTCTTTGTCAGACATTGATAATCGACATGTCTGGTATCCTTCAACAGCTGTATTTTTAGTTGTCTTCATGTGATCAGCTCACCTCTGATAGGGTTTAATATCAACTCTAAAAAAGGCCCAAAATAACCATTGGACTCTGTGAGGAAAATTGATGTAGCTGCAGCCTCACCACTCACCCATGCCTGCTACTCTCTGCTCTTTCTTCATCCGTTTATCCACAAGTCTTCCTCCAAAGGGGCCAATACAGTCTACAACCCCCCAAGCCCATTATTAAACCTAAACAGCTCTTCCTCTTCTCCAACTGGGGACATTCTCCTTTGTTAATTTGAAAGGTAAGACTATCAACAATCTTCTACAATGGGTAGAATTACTATTCTGTGGTCACAGATCATAAACAGCATTAATGCAAGTGTCCAGTTCTGACACGGCTGAGATCCTAAAACAGTGCTGATCTACAAACACAGGTGCGACCGGCTCGTTTAAACAATGACCAAAGCGATCTGCCAGAAGAAGCGCAGATCAGCGTGTTAGTGGAAAACAAGCAGACCTGTTAATAATCAGGAGTCACTAAATTAACAGATGTTTTTTTGTTAAAACACAAACTGTACTACCTGTTCAGGTAAAACTATTTCTGATGTGTTTTTTTAAGAAAATAAACCCCTCTCAAAAAACAAAGCGGCTCACAATAAAACAGTTGCACAGATAAAACTGTGAGCTTACACTTCAGCAGTAAGTTTTGTTACGATAAGAAACACGGAGTGGGAAGAGTCTAACATGTAGTCAAATAACAATGATCAGGTAAACCAACTGGACCTGACTTGCAGACAACTGTAACTGGAGTCTTATATTTACCTCTGGGATAACTATAAACAGCAAGGACACCTGAATATTCAAGTATGTAAAAATAACCCTGCCATTGTTTGACAGCACCTCTCTGAAAATGCAAATGAGGATGTTGTTGGCATCTCGTTTATCAAGTATGGTTTGTCCGTTAAAACAGAGCAAACAAAAGCAAGGGCAGAAAAAAAACATGACGGTAGTTGTTGCTTGATTCCACCTAATTTAAGATTCCCTGTAATCTTGGATTTACTCACGTTAATTCAGAATAACATGGATTGGCGATCAATATGTTTTGTTAACAGCGAGGGTTTTCTTTTAATCTAGGACTGCTGTGAATGTTAAAAAAAAACCCAAAACAAACAAAAACACGAGCAGAATCCCATGTTTACTTTTTCTTCTTCTCTTTCACCTTTTGCCATCTTCATTTATGCTAATGGCCATTTGGGAACGAGAATGAGGTACACTAGCACTGAGATCACGGCAGGCAACATGATAAAACCTTGCAGCAGACATCTTATCTTTATCATCTCTCTGTAAGATTATGGATGCCTCACCAATATATGTTCACAGTACCTGCAATCTTGATGTTCATATGGCCATCTAGCAGCAGGTTCTCTGCCTTCAAGTCTCTGTGGACGATGTTTCGGTTGTGACAATACTCGACTGCAGACAGGATCTGCCAGAACTTCCTCCTGGCCTCCAGTTCACTGAGACGGCCATGCTTTGCCAGATAATCTGCAGACAGAGAGACAGAGAATGCAAAGGTGAGACGTGTCATGCAAGAACACACAAGTAGATTACTTTTTGTGTCAATTACATAACTTTAAGCTTGGACTGGGCTCTCGAGCCAGTTTAGGGTGTCGGCGCACTGTTGAAATTAATGCACTAAATACGTTTTTTTTGTTTCTTCTTTCTTCCTCCCAAGTGTTGGTGGTTGTGTTGAAATCATAATTCACTTTTGATGAGGTGCAGGCCTGGTTCCAAGAGTAGTTTACAGCTGCTCTACATTTCAGCATGCTTTGTAAAATTGATTCAGTGCAAGATTTATGCTGTCATTTTTCTTTGAAAACTGTTGTTCTAAGTCTGTGTGCATGTGTGTCTAGGCAGAGGCTGACAACGTTAAATCTACCTGGTTGTTATAGCTGGAGGAAGCACAGAGAGGAAAAGATTTTTGCAGAGTGGACATCTCTTAACAACGTGGACCGTTCATAACAAGTTTAGCATCTGATCACAAACACAATTTACATTCAGGACAAGTTGACACAGAGATCAAAGTATGAACCTCCACTATTGTCTAATGAGTAATAAAAACATTTGATTTATCTGTTATCTGCTGGGCTTAGAGCAACAAGAAATATTGCATTAGCAGTTATTTAGACGAGCACACAAATCCAAACTCAATACTGATACTGTGGGATCGAAGTCATAAATTATCCTTTTTTCCAAGCTTTCAGGTAACCAGGCCCTCTGTTATTGTCTGCTTTGTTGCCGACCTCGTTGTTTTACTTACCTTTCATACTCCGTTTTCACTTTTTGTTTTTCTTTTACAATAGCAGATCATGACAAAAATGGCCTCATGATCTCCGAAAGGGCTGGTGTGTCAGCAGGGTTCCTCTTCACACCTCGCTGGCTACATAGCTTACTAACTCTTCAATTCACACCCAGTGGCAAACAAGAGTGGACACCCTGCACTGACTTTCCTTCCAACTGGCATGGAGACAAACCCCTGACCAAACCTGTACACAGTAACCACAATAACAAATAAGGAATGAACAAAGAGAGAAATATAAGATATGTTATTATCTTAAGACTAACCTACAATTGATTGCGTTTGGTCTACATGGAATACAGAAGCAAAGGCTAATAGAAACACCTTTGACTTATCCTTTGTTTGCACAAACAACTTGACTGTATTGCTGTCATTTCCCTGATGTGGAATGTGGTTGTGTAAAGGATAAGACCACTGATCGTATTTTGAAACAGGCCTCTTTAAGATCAACAGGGGAATCGCACTAATCCTCTTCCACAGGTCAGCAACATCAGAAACATTGTGCAATCAAGTAATACGAGATATTTAGACTAGAGCAACATTTGTCCTGGTGAGTCATGTTGTAAGCGCTCCATCAACCCCGTTTCCTCGGTTCAGGGTTGACAACAGGGTCAGCTGTGTGTTTTGGAACAAAGATCAGTCAATAAAAATGACTTTTAAAAAGTACAGAGCTGCGCTACTAAACATTAATCAGCTGCATTGTTGATAAATAGCTAACATGTGGAAGACTGAGAAAAACCTGATTAGATAGCGGCTGGTGAATTCCATACAGGAGACCCTTAATGACAAGAGAAGCTTTCAAGCAATGTTGCTAATCAAAAAACACACTGGGGAGGGGAATGTGTCAAGAAGGTCCAACTATTCACCTGTGACGAGAACAGGACTCTGAAGTGGAAATCATTACAGGCTCAAATCTCTTCCTTAAATGGCCTGCCTCCATCAGTTAAGGTACGACAGAGCTACATACCTCAACCCCATTTTGTCAGATCCAATCTGATCCAATGTACTTATCTCTGGCATCACATAGTGAGGAGCCATGATAATTGTTCAAAAACAGAGATGAAGGATTACACCTCCAGATCAACTTTGCACTGGAGAATTCATGGATTTTCACTCACTTGTACACACAGTGAAGTAGTTTTGTGAGGCTTGTAAACCTAACTATTTGGGTTGTCACTTTCATTATTTTTATGAATTCCTTTTGCCTGTATGGCCCAAGAGACAGTGAGAAATTCAAAGTTATTTACATAGGTAAAATTTCATGATTAAGAAAATCAGAAAATATTCCCTTTGTGGATGTAAAATTTAAACATTTTGGTTTCAAAATCTTACAGTTGCTAATAAATCCAGTTAACTGACCACTACTACAGTAGATTACTGGCCAGGTTTCCAGTTACAAAAACAAAACAAACAAACAAGAAAAACAACTTAAAAACTGATGTCAGCACCACAGTTCAGCTTATTTCCTTACGCACAAGCAACAGCATTGTGTTGCCACAGTTGAACGACAGGCCATTACTGTTTAAAGAATCAACACCGAACTGCCTCGCATATACACACACAATGCAGTATAGTACGTTGCCCCAGTTGAAACGGTGAGTAATCCACTGACACAATGTCAGTGAGGGTAGGACTGCATCACAGTGAGGCATGCAGAGCTGCATTCTGGGAAAGCGAACAGAACAAGTATGAATCATAGGGGTATTAGGGAACAGCTCAACAACCGCTGTGTTCCACTTCTGCCGAGAGCCGAGCGAGGAGCTAAGTCTCTTAACAGCTGCTCAGGTTTGGACGGAACAAACATCATGGGTACAAACTGGCCGGCTGGACAGAGCTCTGGCTGGACTTCAGATAACACAGCAACAAAAGCCTGGGGAGGGTGCCTGTGTGTGTGTGTGTGTGTGTGTGTGTGGAAGACAAGAAGCAGCCATAGGCTATTGTTTTCATATATTAATAACTGATACTCAAAAACTACTCAAATGCAGCAGCTTCATTAAAGTCGCATTTATATGCAAGTTGATAGATGTTGGTCCTGATTCAGTACTGGCACATTAAGTGGTTAAAGTGGATAGGAACCAGCTGGAGCTGAGCACTGCCCTTTACTTCAGTGTTAAACCAACTAAAGATCAGCTGCAACACCCGGATGTGGCACCTAAATCCTCTTGTAATTCACTGGATACTTGGAAATACACAATCAGGCAAATTATATAAAAAAAGTGTTTAGATAAGAGTTACTCATCATTAAAATCAGTAAGACAGACCAAACAGCTGTGACCCTGGGAGTGCCGTATGCTGGATGTCCTTTGGGTTTGGAGTTGAAGGGTTGGGTTTTTGTACAGAAATCCTACTCATGGGTATCTTGAAGAAGAATGATCAGGTCTTTGCCTTTTTCCTTAAAATGTTGCCAAATTTGTTTGTTTAAAAAAAACAAAGGGTAGCTCAAGAGGAACATGGAGGAAAACATGCAAACTCCACACAGAAAGGCACTTTCGCCAACCCCACCCAGGGTATGGGTGCTAAGGACATGAGGAAGTAAACACGCCTTCAACACCCACAGTGCCCCTGGCGTGAATTGAACCCAGGACCTTCTACCTTTGAGGCGGCTGCACTACCAACTTGGTTGAATATGGGTTGCAACGTCAGACAACGTGAGATACATAAATTATGTAGCGCTGGCAAGCAACCATCATCCAACATCTAGTCAATGTTACTTCACTATTATTAGACATCAAGCCTAATAACCCAATTTTCAAATCTATATCATAATACAATTACATCCAAACTCACACCAACTTGAGGTGTCTGCTATCGCTGGCATCGATGAACCATTCAGACAAAAAGATGTAGTACGACGCTTACCTCCTCCACTTTTTATTTGTGGATTTGTGGAAGACGAATGATTTAAAATGTGAGTGTATTTTTTCTGTATAACTGAATGATATTCTGAGTTATTGTGAATGAGTTGAGTTGCGTCTTTAATGCGGTGCGCCTAATGGTCTGTAAAACACGGTACTATAATATTAAGTTTCATGTTTTGGCTGTCTTGGTTTTCTTTTGAGTCAGGGATAGAGATGACAAAGAACCTGATAATTATGTAAACCCTGTTTCTGAAACCCTGTTGTGGCCTTTACTTTTCAGACCAAGAGGCTTCATCCGTTTTTTACACAGACTCCATATCTAAGATGCTCAAAGACTTGTCTGAAATGTGGTGAAGCCACTACCATGGGCAAAGTAGTACAAACTATCCTGTATCACCAAAAAAGGACAGAAAAAATGTTGTCATCTTAATAAATACAAACATTTTTTCAGGGAAAGGGGACATCCGTATCTTCTCAAACCCTCTGCATGAAGGTAAATATTAGTGTTAGAATTTGACAGTTGTTTATATATAGTTTATACCGATGCAGTAACATTTGGTGATTCTGTGTAATTAGTTGGAGAATACAGTCTGACAGGGACTAACCTTACTAAACGAAACACCTCAAGTCACAACATTAAACAGACATTGCAGGTCTGTATTTGCTGTGCGCCTTTCTTCTGATAAGATACTTGGTTCAGATTGTACAAAGGATGTAAAAGTCATGTCAATCATACAGCTTTGCTTCTTTTAGATGTCTGAAGAGCAGCAGATGAGGCCACTCTTAAACAGATAGAGTATCATAGTAAATGTAATCCGGGAGATCATCTTTTTCTAAGCATATATGTTTCATGTTTTACCCGGGAGGTTTGGGTCACTTTCTTAAGAAAAAAGATGTGAAAGTATCACTAAAAATAGAAATCCTATGTTAGGAGGTCACTCCTACAGTCAAAGGTTGTTTTTTTTTCTTCCTGTCTTTACATGTTTAAAGTCAAAGCTACTACACTCTGGGGGCTGTTATATATGTAGAAACAGAAAAAAACGTCCTACTGTATGTAAATAAGAATACATCTCAAAAATAGCTTGATTGTTCCCTTGAAGTCAACACTCATTCTCATTTCCTTCCCAATAGTTCGACAAGAGATCTGCAGGAGTCAGCTCACTCACTGTCAGCTTTTGCACTCCCCTCTCTCCAGCAGTGCTTTCTTAAATATGCATGCCCTACATTTCCCACCACCTCCCAAATTCAAAAGGATGTCCCCTACTCGCTATTTTCTTTCGTCTCTTCTACCCTCCTGCCTCTGCTCCCTGCAACTATGGTTTATTTGTGGTTGACCCAATTTCCAGGTTTGATGATCCATCCTGCAGTGTTGAGACAGACTGTTGAGCTACACACCGACTGACAGACACCAAGGCACATCAACACTCTGGCATCAGTGTCTCTGCCATGCCCATTCTTATGCCCACTCATCCTTTTGCAAGAATGAACCCATCACTGTCTGCCTCCTGGCACTAAACCGAGATCCGCTTTTTTTGTCTTTACGACTCCAAATGCAGAAGATGCCGCTCCTGCTTCTTCGTAACTCTGTTAACTGTTCGGTATAAAAGAGAAAATTGGTTTCACTCTAACTCAGTGGGCTGCTAAGCATTCACAGCACTACCATAGATCACAGCTTCCACTCTTGGTAACCCACAGCAGACCTGAGAAATTCATCATGTCAGAAAAGCGGAGGCAACTCTCTGGAGGGCGATAGTGGAGATCTGCCTTGGCAGCTTATTCGTTTGGCTACATCATAACTCAATGACTCGATCCACCCCTAGAAAGTGTATCTGGAAAACAGAAATTATTGTTCAATTTTGTGAAACATAATCGTGTAAAAGTAGTCTGGTGCTGAAAGACTACCAGTCGGTGTCTGACTAGGCTGAATCAAAGCTGCTCTTGCTGCAGGTGATGTTGACACATAAACGTCTTACATAACGGCATTGCATTGTGCAATCGGAGCTAGAGGTTGGAGGAATCAGGACACAATGGTTTTATAATATCCAGGAAAAACTTATGGATTACAGAAAATGACCTTGACCAATCATGTGTAGTTATTTAGAGGAACAGATGATGTGTTGGAAAATGAGCAAACTCTTACTAAGAGTGTGATGACATCAATGATAAAACGCTCCAGAGAGTTGGGTAAAAATAAAGCTACAGTCAGAAAATGGAGAGAAAAACAACAAAGTCTATACAATTTTGTATATTTGTAGACTTATAATTTTATTTTCCACATCGTAGAGCTTTTGCTTTTAGGAGACTGAGAGGACTGTAATGTTTCAGGTTACACAAAGCTTGACCATTTCAAATTTAACAGCCCGCACCACACTACAGACGTAACATGTGGGCCATTAGGGATGAGTTTCTCCGTCTTATCGCTGTACTTCCCTAATATTTCTAAGGACACTTCTTTCTCATTCATATTTTCTTGGAACTGCTCCCCAGCTCTCTGTAGGTCACAGGAGCTGCTGGGCCTGCTGAGTCAGCATCACAAGTGGAACATTGGTCTCTGAATTACTCAGACACACAAACAAAAAAATACACACACACACACACACGCGGCAGACATAGCGTACTGCTTGAGTAATCCTGTCAGCTCCTCTGGGTGGAAGTGGGTTCAGTGCAGACGTTCCCAGACGGTCTCACAGGTGAGGCATGTACTCTTGATCTCTGTTTTATGAGCCCGCATCAGACGGGTCGACACTGCTGCCCATAATTCGTAAAGAATTTCAATAAACATTGAAGTGCAAAGGTCTGGTCAAAATTTCAACTGTTGAAGTGGCATGGATTCATTTTTTGAAGTTGAAAACCTACAGATTACACAATTCTTTAATATTTTGAGCAGCATTTTGCGCTTCATTCTAAATTATTTTTTAATGATAGTCTAAAAAAAAAAAAAAGAAGAGAAGCAAACAAACAAAAACTAAAAGCAAACAAACAAACTAAAAACTGAAAATCCTGCATTAAAAGTACTGGAAGCCTTTGCTTTGTCTAAGTATATCAGTATGTACACTTTTTGAATTGTGTGGTGAGGCTGAAAAAATGTTTCTTTCAGAGATTTCTCCGTGATATATCCAGATGTTAATGCTCTAAGGAACAAACCACCATTTAAGCAGATTGTCCTAAATCTTTTTAGTATCTTAAAGGTTTTATGAACTCAAACATGGGTATTGATTGGCCTTTCAAGTAATTCTACCATGCAGATTATTCACATTTTTTCTGGACTTCCAAGTCCTCCAAACGAACTTCATTGTTCCTCTTGCATTATGAACTGAGGAACATGTGACCTCACAGTTTTCTAGTCTTTTTTGCTTAGTGGGTGTCAATTGTTTGAGTTTGTGCTAGGACTCATTTTGAGAAAGTGCAAGGAAGCTACTCAGAAAAGGCCATGGTTGCTGCTTTTCTGAGACACAGCTAAAGGTGTTGGGGCTTGCTTAACAATGGCTGTATAAAATGTTGGATTCCAAACAAGCTTATTAAGGTCTGAGAAGTTGTTATAAGTTTTCCCAGCGCTCATGTCTGTTAATGCTAAAACTTCTTCATGCTGCCCATTTTTATGTTGAAATTGTCAAAGACTATTAAAGTTTAAAATGCCCCCCTTTCTAATTAGTATAATCCAGCAACACAACAATTGTACATTTTAACCCCCCCCCCCCAAAAAAAAAAGAATAATTTCTTTGAGCTCACATCCAGTGAACTGGATTGAAGGTTCCAGTCCGTACACATTGTACTAAACCGCGCGTGTGTGTGTGCGTGCATGTGTTTCGTGTATGTGCAGCTGCGATAGAGCACATGCAGAGCTATGGCAAAGTAAGATAAATTGTTATCTTGATGTCCTATTCTTACCATGTCCTGACTTGTCTGTTCCTGCTTGCATGAGTTTTTTTCTACTAACATGGTGTATTAATTCAGTTTTTGTGCCATGCATGGTCAGACTGTCCACTTGGAAAAGTTTGAATCATCCTGTCTTGGCACATTTGAGCCTACTTCCTTACCGGGCATTTTTGTCTTTTGTAAAATATGACCACCAGAGGTTTGATAAAAATGTATTGTCCCTGCAAAAGGAATTGCATATATCTTTTAGATCCATTCTAAAGCTGCGAAACATTTTTTTTCCTGATCTACTTAGATTTTTTATATATACACATACATACATACATACATATATATATAAAATAGTTGCAAAATTATCTAAATTGATTGTTAGATTTGTACAGCAATAATGAGCATTTTTTCTACTTGTTTGCTTTTGAGAACTGTGTGAGTTTTTACCTTTTTGGTCTCTTTTGTCACATATGTCACTACCCATATTTAATGTAGGGCAATTTTTTGTGCAAACAGATAAACTGAAAGCACTAAAGTACATTAAACCGTGGTGTAATAAGACAGTATTCAGATATATTTTTAGTGCCGTGTTGAGGAATGTGCAGGATGACATTGTATCTTGGCAACTTGAAGAAGGTTATCTTGATATTGTATACAATTATGAACATTTAAGCAGTAAACTTGTCAGGTGTGGTTGATTCTGCAGCACAAAGCGTTAGTAAATCAACTGCTCTTTTAGGCTTACTCTCTTTGGCCTTTATAGGCTGCCAACAATGCAATTTTATACAATAAAAAAAAAAAAAAGACCTCAGCAGATTCCGAGTAAAATTACGAAGAGCACATGACAAGAGTTGCATCAGGCGATGATAGCAGATTCTCATCAACTGTATGACTTAAGATTGAGGCTGTGATAATGGTACGAATAATGCAAACTCAACGTGGTGTTGATACTTCCTTGTTCAAAGAACTTACTGACGCAAGTGAGCTGATAATTGTTCTTACACTAATATGGCAAGTATAGAGGACAAAAAATGCTGATATCTCAAACAAATGCAAAACTTTTTCAGTGCATCAAATCAGTTAACACTGCAATAAATGCTGCAAAATTAAACATCAATTTAGACAAATGCTTCATATAAGAGGTGACAAAAATGGATAAACTGTATTCTAATGTTCAATTCATGGACAAACACCATGCATGTCATTTTATTCGGTCAGTTTCAGTCTTCCGCAGAGGAGAACAGGAACAAACAGGATGGAACAACGTTTGAACGTTAGAAAAACAATCACTCACCGAAGATTTCGCCACTCTTGGCGTACTCCGTGACTAAGTAAAGCATGTTCTTCGTCTCCATCACCTGAGACGGAGAAAAGGGTAAAGGAAGAGGGGCCGAGGGAGAAAAGAGGAAAAGGATGAATACACTTTATTTCATGGATACAAAAGACCAAAAATATTAGACAATCAGCTGCAGTGCTTACTCTGATGAAAACTACAGAGTGTAGCATTCACAAGCAAAAGAAAAATGCATGAATGGCAGGGTCTAAATTTGGCATCCATGCAAGAGAATGGAGGTGGACGGTAAGTGTTGCTGGATGCATTTGAATGGTACTTAAAACCTTTCAGGCCTGACACGATGCTGTGTTGTGTAGGAGGGGAAGAACAAATTTAGAAACAGAAACACTCGGGAGAGGAAAAGAATTAAATGTGAAGAGGAGAGTCAGATGGAAAGGGCGAGATGAATCAGACTCAGTGAGCCAGACATTCACACTAGAAATCCCACGCTTTTTGTTTGTGATCAATTTTCCATCTGTTACACTGACCAATTCATAGATTTAGAAAGCGAAAGTGGTCTCGGTTGTGTAACAAATACAGTTTGGCCTTTCTGATTATACAACTGACTACTGATTAATTAAGCTTAGATAGATATTCTGTGACGAGCCAAAGCAGAAACCATTCCGGAAAGTAAAAGGCTGCGAGTGAAACTGTATACTGCTAATACAACACAGTGTACAGTATGTACTGCAAATTAGTAGGTGATCGTCATTACTAGATGAGCCGTCACGGCCGTAGCAGCACACTGCATCCTGGGATACAGTAGTAGGAAGTACGATAGTCAGGTACACTCTGAAGATTTTCCAGGAAGAGGTAGCACGCTATTGTTGTATTTGTCACATACTGCAGATTGTGGAATTGTTTGCATACTGCGTTTTCAAAAAGTCAGCTAGTCTTCTTAGTGTAGACACTTGGCACTATCACAACAGGAAACACACAACTCAGTATTAACAATGACACTCTGTGATTTTGGTGTGTGAGTACTGTAAAGCAGCACGAACAGCAGCAGGCCATTGGCATGTTTGAGTGGAACACACTCGTAATTAATGTTATTATTTGTGTCTGAAAAGATCAAATATTTACTGCCAGAGATGTTAAACTTCAACTTATAACTGATACCTTTCCATCTTTTGCCATTTCTATCGTTTTGGAATATTGCGAAACACAGATGATTCCTCTCATGTTGTCCGTCATGGATATATTGTCTGTTTAAACATTTATCACGTTTAAAATACAAATGTGGACTGACAGCGGGGGGAAAGTTTATTCGATTTTTTTCCCCAAGTAGTGATGACAGTTTTGATATTTTGTTACTACTCGTGCCAGTGAAATAACATGAAGACTATTTACCTACTTCCTTGGTTTATCAAGGACAGGGTCACATCATAATGATGATAATTTTGTCAGTTATTGAGAAAGTGTATGGCAAGGCAAGTTTATTTGTATAGCACAATTCAACACAAGGTAATTCAAAGTGCTTTACATCAACATTAAAACCAGAAAAACACAATTAAACAGTAAATAACAAATAAAATGAAATAAAATGATAAGAAAAGAGGTAAAATAATAAAAAGAACAAGTTGTTAAAAAGTAAGGGCAAGTAAGAGTACAACAGGTAAGTATTTAATTTAGTATTCTGGCAAAAGAAGCAGATGATCAAGAACTATTTTAGCATCGTTTAAATATGTAGAAATAAAATAATGCATGTTACTCAATAAACTGTGTGAAGTATCTACACTTTTATTTGGGACTTCTTACATTTCAATATGCAGCCAGGAGCAGAAATCACATCCTTTATATGTATGCAATTGTCTACAACCAGGAAAGAAAATTAATCATTTATCATTTTAAATGTATTTTAAAGGAGTTTAATACTCGATATAGATTATGGTGTGAAGGATATTGACCTCAGGTCACGAGCCACCCCTTAATATCAATCTGTTCCAGCATTTCTTGTAACACCATTGACATGCAAATGAAATTCTCATTTTGTTTTGGCATCACAATTCCAAAAATACTGACAGACAAAGCAGTTTTGTCAGTTTGAAACCTTTGTACTTGCAGAGAGACTCTTGGCAGCCAAGGGAGAAAGTAGAGAGTGGCGCACCCATGAGAGGGTGGTGACATGTGAAAGGAAAGAAGAAAATGGGAATTGGCAAACCGGGGTCAGAGGAGAGGCCACACAAAACATGAAAAACAAGAGTGGGGTACACAGTTAATTTGTGCGCCTTTGTGTGCCTTCATTAACCGGGGCTTTTCTCTGGGCCACAGGGTCAACCTCAGTGTAAGAGACAGGAAAGGGACCAACTAATTGACCCGGGCTGATTGGAAGGATTGGCATGATTTTGCAGAAAAAAAGTGATACACACTAACACAGAGCTCCAACAATGCCATACGGTTGTGTAATGTTGATGAGGTTTCAAATTTAGCAAGAGGACCCAAAGTTTTATATAACTGGTGTGGTTCAGCAGTGAAAAATGTTAGACATCACATCATCTACAGGTGAAGGAATACTGCATGTTTCAGTCTGTTCACCCGCCATAACAGTAACGAACAAATCATCTAAGAAAAGTTTATGTCTCAGAGTCCTGTTAAAACTTATATGAACTTTCTTCTCACACTTAAACATTGATATAACCACTATAAAAGTCTCAGTGTGGACAGAGTATGATAACATTTACAGGTTTCACTGCTGTAAAATCCTTTCAGCAAACCACTAAAAAGTACTACATTCACAGGGCATGTTCACCACAAAGCAAGATTACTCCAACACAATGTGATTGAATGTTTTCCTAATTAAAAGTAAATAATTTCATTTAAAACAAAATCCACAACATTTTTTTAAAGTAATAATAACGATTGGTAGGGTTCAGTTCACAAAGAGCTGTTTTATGTATTTTGCATTGGAAAAATAAAAATACAGGAAAGAGAGATTGACAAATGATACTAAACTTCTTAAGCAACAACAATTTCCATCTGTCATCTTGTAAAAGCATATTAATATAATTAAAGGGAAATATATTCTATTGACGTCATACCCGATAACTTTTGAGAGTTTGATGAATCAACATGGTAAATATATGGAGCTGGAAACTAAAGTAGAATCCAACCATGATTAATATCCTTCTTGACACTTACAGTTTACAAGAAAATCTACTGTTTGTAATTTTTGTCCTGAATTTAAACTTCAGATTTAATAGTGTGTCTAACGTGTCCAGAGGATAAAATAAGTACGACAATTCATAATTCCAAACACAGAGATCCAAAGACATCAATCTTCTAAATTTAAAGAACTCTTTTTCCACATTTCATCACGAATGCTGGAAAAAGAAATACAAGACAGTGATATTAATGTAACTGTGACAGTAGCCAAGCCACAAAAAATAAACAATCACTTTCAAAATAAGACAACATTAAAAAAAAAAATCTTAAAAAAATGAATGAATAAAAAAAAAAAAAGATAGATATCTTCTTCTTGACTTATTTGGGTATATTTGACTAAATAATAGTGTAAAAAACCAACATTGCTGTGTAGACAAACAAAACTAACAAAAATGAATAATGCTCATCAGACTAGTAAAGCATCTAGTAAGGCCGCTGTATGTAAGGTGTATGTAAGGTGATGGTCAATAAAAGGTTGATCCAAACTAGATTCATGTTGGAATCCAGATACAATTGAGATTTAATATTTCTGAACATCTTATCTTACCCATAATATTTCAGTGCCACCTTCATGTAGTGCAGAACACATACAGACGTGCAAACAGTGGCGACAGTCAGTCAGTCATTAACTACGCCCCCACATCCAACTATCCACCGGTGCAGGCTCTGTTCAGCTGCAGTTGTTTGCTAATGCATTAGAAAATGACCTGGATCGGTTCTGTGCTTCAACAACCTGGCTGTTTAAGTACCAGGAAAGAAGATCAAAAGCAAGCAGCAGTGAATTCTGCTCCGTGAAGCAGATCTCTGGGCGCTGCGCACCCCCCCCCCCAAACAGATGACACACTGCGCCTTCACTGCAAGTGTTACATATTACATTCTGACCCCTGCTCTTTGATGACAAACCGCGAGCAGGTTTCGACAAGATAAGATTAGACTTTAACTTAGATCTAACTAACAATCAGACATGAGTGATATGTGCAATTACCAAAAGCACCAAGCTGTGTAGTTCTTTACCGACTTATTTAGGACTAATTTACATTTTAGCTCAATAAAAAGGTTAAAACAGAGAGAACATGAGAGCAAAAAGCATCTCGACTTCAGCAGAAAGCGTTTCTTCAAAGACTTTTCAAATCATGGACTTGGATCAATTCTTAAAATTAGATATTATTGTTAAATTCAATCAAAACGTTGGATAGATTCCCATCTGTCCAAGACCTAGGATGAACATATCTAAAAGGCCACCCTGAATCCAATATCTCTACCTCTGCACAGAACAGACAGGAACTGTATCAGGCTTGTTGCTGAGGATGTTTCTGAAGCTGTTCTTTGTTTATACGAAGTATTGTATATAAACAGTTTCAGTACTAATGATTTGTATGTTGATTGTGAATGGTTTACTTTGTGTGATTAGCATGTAAATTGTGTGTACGGATACAGGGACGCCAAATTTCCAGTATGTGTTCACATACATAGCCATTTAAACAGACTGATGAGACACCTTTAAATGTGCATTATTTGGGAGTCTTTTTTCCCCCCACAGTTAATAGAAACATTAAAGAAGGTTTAAGGGCCTATAATGCCTTTATTTTATATTCTTAACATGATTTCGAAACCTTCTCTCCCCCAAAAGAACAAATACACACACATACATGCTTGTTCTCTTAAGCTCTTTAAGTACTTAAAAAAAAAAAGGCCATAAGTCAGAGGACATCTTAAACCTCCACCACATGCACCCACGTGTTAATGATCCACCACTGGTTACTTCCTCTAGACATATCTTGTAGACCAAAGTCTTGCTTTCCATCATCTAGGTTCATGTTGATTTACACATGCCACACCCTCGGAAGGAACACAAGCCAAAGCTCGGGCATCACGAGCATCATTGCAAAATGGATCACAGAACATTAGCCTTCACCAGAGGCTGTGTTTTTGGCTCATCAGCATCCGTCAGAGGAGCTTAAATTAGAAAAATCAAAAACAACATCTATGGATGAGAGACAAACAAGCCCACATCAAGTTGGGCCTCTGAAACACTCATCACATCAATCACAAACTAACTTTCTCTTTAATTAGCACACTCTATTTTTATTTATTCTTTTTTTTTTTTTAAACTAGCAACCTTGGTTGTGGTTTACCAACTGGAGTCAATGTATACAGTCCTGACACATTCTTCTAACATTGGTAGAAAAATACCAGTGCAAGACAGAAAAAACATCCAAAGAAGGAAATAAAAGTCTTTCAAACATATCAATTAAGACAACTTATAAATTTATAGACAAAAGCAAAAATAATGAAAAAAAAACAGACAGTTATTTCCACAGAGAGACAGCATGAGGGGATATACATATTTTCATTTGGGAGTGATCAAAAACAAATACCGTGGGTAAAAATAAGGAAATTCTGTGATAAATGAATGAGGGGAAAAAGCATTATCTTCAAAAACGGATTTATTTTTCCATATTTTGCATGAAAGGAAGGAAGACAAACAATCCAGATCACTGTAGATAAGTGCTAACGTTATGGACCCACCTGGTAGAGCTTAATGATGTGAGGGTGGTCCAGCATCTTCATGATTTTAACTTCCCTGTAGATCTTTTCCAGGTTGACTGCATCCAGTTGGGTCTTGTCGATGATCTTAATGGCCACCTAGACAACAAACAAGCATCAGCAACAAAACCGTAAATAGTCAGTTTCTTGATAATATGCAGAGGCACTGTGAGGTCTCACTGGGCTCAAAGGACACAGATAAACACGTCTCCAGACTCAAAAAATGCTGGTGTAGACAGCAATTTAATTTTCAACAAGCAGGAAAAAAAGACAGTGTTCTTTTTAGCTTTTTATAAAAACTGTTTATAGAGACCTAACTCAAATTGAGCAGGAGCTAAAACCTATATAAGCAATCTCCATAATGAAGCATATGATGACACAGCAATGTAGAGGCATCCCCTCCCACACACACGAAGGACATGAAGATGTGCAAAATGCACACTCAAAATGTTATCATTACAGTCTTAAATTAAAGATGTCTGCAAGGTAAATAGACAATACGACCCTCTTCTCCTTCAGGCTGTCTCATAAACAAGGAATTCATCAGCGTGATCTGAAGTGCTCCAAGCATCTGTGAGCCAAGCTGGAGAGGTAAACAACAGGAAACCTCAGTTCTCAGCAGTCACACCACAGCTAGACGAAGCTAAACAACTCATGTGAAAGTGACTTGGTTAGGCTTTAGCTGACAAACTCTTTTGATTTATCAAACTATTTAAAAAGGGATAAAAAACAAAAAAAGACTTTCAGGAAATAATCTATACTCCATCACTTAGAAAAGAGAATATTTGCTGATTTTTCTGATCACCTATGATTTTAGACTGTTTTTTTCTTTGGCTTTTGGGCAGGGATGCTTATCACAGTGTCATTTTCTCTTCTTGATGCTCAGATAAGCAGCAGATTTACTCTCGTCATATTACAAAAGAATGTGGAGCTGGAGCAGTGTGTTTAAGAAAGAGATGAGCAGCTTGATGACCCCTGCAGTTGTTTCTTCAACGTGCCCACTGTGTATGAGCAGCACTGAGATGAGTGAAAAGGACTACATTTTAAATGTAGGAGCTCAATTAATTGCAAACAAGCCCTGATAATACTCTTCATCTAAACAAATTCTGTAACTTAATTGTAGCCACCTTCAGCATATTTGTAGTTGCTGCTTAAAACGAGCATTCATAGGCATTTTAATAGGTTTAACACTAATTATTATCTCCCTTGCGACAGCACAGACAGGTTTGCAATCTGGGACAACGTCCTGTGAAGAAATCTAAATCTTATAACGACATTCCAGCTACAAATTAAGACTCCTAGGGCCATGAAAATGCAAATCCCTACTCTTGTAATGAGGGACAACCTTCCCGTTTAAGGATCTAAAGTGATTACAATGGAAACAACACTTAACACACAAACATAGTGCTCTTTTTAACACTGCTAACAGAAGGCCAGTTGAAGACGTACTTCAAGTTAGTGGGAATTTAGCTTTCATGAAAAGCGACGATAGCAGGAAGGCTGGATACTTTAATGGTCAAATATGGATAAATGTATGACCTCATGTATGAGCTCATAGATAAGACCACATGGGCCCTGAACAAACTCACAACCTCCAACTAGAAGTTAATTAGACGAATGTGTCTGTATTAACACACAGAGACAACTGGTACAAAAAGTGGGTTATGCACACAGAACTACACCTTCTAAGAACGTACACTCACGTTCACATCAACGCGATCTGCTGTTTCACGCGTTATTAACCTCAGGTTATGTTGTGTACATGCCTCGGGCTAACAACTCTGATGCTCCGTCACTGTTTTCTAGGAAGGTTGCAATATGAAAAGTTAAAAACCCGCCTCTCAAGCCACCCTTGACCACGGTAACAAGTACTGACCAGCATCGGGTCACCTCCTCTACCAAACCAGTGACCCGAAAACAGCTGACAACATGACTGTTTTCATTCGACAAAAAAAACACCACACCTGCTGAGGAAAATTCCATTCAGAAAACAAAAACAAAAAAAAACAAAAAAAAAAAACACACTGGGTGTAGTGTTCACCTGAAATTAAAGCTTGTATTTCTTTAGCTGTCTATTACATTGATGCAGATTAACTGGCTAGACTAACGCTGCACCCCTTCACATGCTTTAATAGCCAGATTAACATGATAAGAGTCTTAAGAGACATTTGCTTGCTCTGTTATTTAATAATCTAGCCAGGGTTTCATATGAATGATATAAATATCTTTGTTTTTCTGTAAAGCATAATAACTCTGCAACAAACAACTAAAAGCTGCATGTTTCATAGATTGAAAAGTGTGCAAATGTCCTTTTACTAGAGACTCCTGGCTTAATCACTCCCTGTCTCACAAGACAGCTTCTGTACGCACTCTGAACACTGTTAATGGCAAATTCCTTCTGGCTCTCTCATTGCAATAGATAACTATGGCATTCTTTGGTTCTGCTTGACAAAGTTTTATCTGCAGACATCTGACATCAAACTCCAAGTTAACTCAGTGAGTTAATATGAGTTAATATCAAACCCTTAACAAACTATGTTAAGACCCCAAAGCAAGTGACAGAGGATGACTGTCTGCGAAAACATGAGTGCAAAACACTTTGCTATCCAAATACAGAGCTCTGACTTGCACAGCTCTCTGCCCTGTTGGGACAAGACGACACTGAATCGCATCATTATTTGGATTACATAATGGGACCACCGACCCATGCTGCATGCCCCACATGCACAGCAACTAGGAAGTTTACACTGGCCAGACTCCGGTATTGATGTGCATTGGCGCTGACTGTGTAATTACCACGGGGGAGTGCAGGTGTACGATCTGGTGTGAGACAGAGCATGCATATTTAGACTTTGTGTTTCCCAGCAGCAGTGATGGTCCGACCTCTTACTGGAAGTGATGATCCTAAAGGGGGATGAACGTGCAGGAAGTCACTGCTCCTGTACCTGCAGGATTCAAGCTCATCCAGCCTGTACAGGAGCAGCAAAGTGGACGGCAGCTGCTTGAGCAAAAGTTTGTATTCAGGGGCTTTGAAGCGGAGAGCAGCACCTCGCCGTCTGCTGAGAATACTACAATTGTCAACTGGTGTATAAAAGTTATATTTTAGTTTAAAAACCTACTGCTGGTCTACAAAGCACTGAATGCTCTTGGACCAGAATACATGCTGGATCTGTTAGTTCCTATGAAGCTCCCAGACCCCTGAGGTTCATCTGGATCTGGTTTGTTGTGTGTCCCAAGAACCAGAACCAAGCAAGGTGAAGCAGCATTCAGTTATTCTGCTCCTCACCGGTGGAACAAACTTCCTGTAGACCTGAGGTCTGCTCCAACTGTCAGCTCCTTTAAATGAGGCCTAAAAACATTACTGTTTACTCAAGCATACTCTTAAATTAAATACTTAACTGCTGTACTCTACAGGTACTGCCCTTATTTTTAACAACTTGTGCTTTTTATTATTTTACCTTCTTTTCTCATAATTTTATCTCATTTTATTTGTTATTTACTGTCTAATTATGTCTTGCCGCTTTTATTGATGATGTAAAGCACTTTGAATTATACGGAAGCGTATTGCATTCACTTGAGAAAAAAAAAACATAACATAATTATCTCAGAATTACGAAATTTAACGACTTGCAAGAAGCTGTCACTCACTTGAGAGCTGGATTTCATGGAAGCAAACATGCTCCTGTCCAGTTTAATCCAGTTTTATTTTGCTTTTGGTTTGAAACATTGGGAGATACTCTTGTCTTTAAGTTTTATAGATGGTATTGTTATTAGTTTGTCGACTTTGCGCCTCAGGCACCTCAGGACTTTGCGGTTGTTCAGACGGAAAGCCCATTCTGATCTACTGGACATTATCTCATTAATTCAGAAAAACAGAGCAGATTTTTTTTTTTATTAAAATGTAATCTAGTTAAATCAGATGAACAGAGCAGATTTTTTTTAAATTAAAATTTTATCTCGTTAATTCAGAAAAACAGAGCAGATTTTTGCAATACGCTTCCGTAGAATTACCCTGTGTTGAATTGTGCTATATAAATAAACTTGCCTTGCTCCTGTACCTGCAGGATTCAAGCTCATCCAGCCTGTACAGGAGCAGCAAAGTGTCTGCTGAGAACACTACAACACTGCAAAAACTCAAAATCTTACCAGGAATATTTGTCTTATTTCTAGATAAAATGTCTCATTTTTAGTAAAAAAAAAAAAAAAAAAAACCTGTTTCAAGTAGATTTTCACTTAAAATAAATAAAAAAATCTGCCAGTGGAACAAGATATTTTTGCTTGTAATGAGAAGATAAATCTTGTCCCACTGGCGGATCTTTCTACTTATTTCAAGTGAACATTCACTTGAAACGGGTGAAAATTGTCAAATAAGTTATTTTTCTGGTAATGACTCTTGTTTTAAGTGTAATGAGATTTTCTGACTAAAAATGAGACATTTTAACTAGAAATAAGACAAATATTCCTGGTAAGATTTTGAGTCTTTGCAGTGTAAGGGGGGATGAACGTGCAGGAAGTCACATTTTTAGTAAAAAAAACAAAAAAAAAACTATTTCAAGTAGATTTTCACTTAAAATAAGTGGAAAAATCTGACAGTGGAACAAAATTTTTTTGCTTGTAATGAGAAGATAAATCTTGTCCCACTGGCGGATTTTTTTACTTATTTCAAGTGAAAATTTACTTGAAACAGGTGAAAATTGTCAAATAAGTAATTTTCTTGTTTTAAGTGTAATGAGATTTTTTGACTAAAAATAAGACATTTTAATTAGAAATAAGACAAATATTCCTGGTAAGGTTTTGAGTCTTTGCAGTGTGAGGGGGGATGAACGTGCAGGAAGTCACTGCTCCTGTACCTGCAGGACTCCAGCTCATCCAGCCTGTACAGGAGCAGCTGCTTCAGCCAAAGTTTGTATTCAGGGGCTTTTGAAGCGGAGAGCACCTCGTCGTCTGCTGAGAATACTAGACTAAGTGTCAAACTAGGAGTATAAAAGTTATATAACTCAGCAGGACAGGACAGCAGCCTGAAGTTAGCTCCCTGCAGGGCTAACTTAGTTCCCCCAGACAGACACTCACTCACCTCGGTCTTGGTAATGCGGTGTCTGGCCAGCTTCACGACTGCGAAATTGCCCTTTCCTAACGTGCGCTCGATGTCGTAGAAGCCCACTCGGACCGGACCCCGGATCTGCGGCTTGTGGGCGCTGTCAGCCATGACCATGCTGGTCTAAAGGACTGTTTTAGTGAGAGGAGGAGGTGGCAGAGACACACACACACGAGGAACCCTGACTGGAGCAGCTAGAGATAAAGAGCAGAGGAAAACAAAACACCCGCCACCTCCACCACCAACGCCGCCGCCGCCGCCGCTGCTGCTGCTGCTCGAAGCGTGTCCATTAAGAGAAAAGAAAAGGACAAAGTTAACGTGTGCTCTGCCCCGCCAGCGTGAAGCAGGCCATTTACTGTCACACCGCAGTCCTCCGCTACAATAGAGCTATAATATTTCAGCTCCAGGCACCTCTATCAGCTACAGAGCACACGAGTTGACTCGCAAAGAGGCATCATGTTCCCCAGTTTGACGTGCATTGACGTCAGAAGAATCGACGCAAAACTTACGCCGTAGGGTTACGGCGTAGCCTACGGCGTAGGTTACGCGGCGACGCGCTGCGTATCTGCGTTGGTGTAACGCGGAACCATAAATCAGCCTTAAAAAAGCCATGGGGGTATTTGTACAGGGGGCGGGGCCACGGAGCGGCTCCACATTCAGTGCCAATTGGTCGCCAAGGCAACCAGACCCACCTCTTACGTCAACCGGTAAAATTGCTATTCTGAAATCTGTTTGCTTGCCTGTCTGTCCTCCTTGATTGCACGCATAGGTAACGTTGACATTTTTTTTTTGCCCTGCAGGTGTTGTTGACCAGGTTTTTTTCGTCTTTGCTGCAGCTTAAGAAAATGGGTGAAAAAATGCATTTTAAACCAAACCTGAAACTGCCACTTCGACTTGCTGAGAGAATGCCCTCTGCAAAAAATGAATGTCAAATTAATGAATTAATTTGTAAAAAAAAAGAAGATATGCACTGAATTCAAATATGAATTCCAAAGTGCGCTACTTTAAATTATATACGAAATTACACTATAAAATATTTATATGATACGATTTAATATGCAGAATATTATAGGAAAATAGACGTATTATTAGTCACAATGACAGTTTTGTTGCCTACACGACAGCGCCATCTGTTGGTAAAAGCAGAAAATTGACACAAGAGCCCACATTTCCCTTTCCTCTACTAAAATGTTAAGTTAGTAATACGTTTACTCGCGCAATGCCTCACAAGTACAAACACAGTTAAATAAGTAGAGTCATTTTTTTAATGTACCCACGTGAAGAATTGCAACCACAGTATATTGTAACCAAATACATCAAAATTACTTTCAAAGATTGGGATGCAGCACACGTTCACACCCAGCAGTGGTCCTCTTCCTGTGGTGCAGTGACAGTCTTAACAGTGAACAGTGGATTGGTAAGCAGACAGGCAGAGCAGAGCAGAGCAGTGCTCCAAAGGCCTCTGCTGTCACGCGCAGACTTCCTGAATGTAAGAGTTCCAGATGTGCTTTTGGCATTTCCTGTCTAACATTCTCCAAGAACACACTCGGCTTCTCCTCACTGGGCTTGCTACATCTTTCCAAATCACTAACCAAGCAGCCCACTCAGTGCATATTCAGAAGGGGAAAAAAAACACAGGCATTTGTATTCAGAAGTGTGCATCCAATTTGATTTAACACATGTATAAGAGAGGTACATGTGATAACAAGCTGAAACCGATTCCACATTTGTAACCCTTAAAAAAGTCTCAGGGTCGTCAGATAAGTATTGACTCCACAATCAGGTGGAGTCATGGAAAACCCTGAAGCTTTGAGGTTTGCTTTGACCAGCAGACTTCTGTCATCAGTCCTTCCGTGCATACTGTCCTGTTCGCTGACATTAGGGTCCAAACAGGAAGCTTTATGCAGGAATGGTAACACGCTTCAAGTTTACACAAAAGGCTGAAATACTCCCTGAAGGCAGAGGGCCAACGGGATCTTTTTGTTCCTCTGTTACAGTAAACCAGGTGACGTTATCTCTTAATAGCTGTGTAGTTTAATTTGGGATTGTTACAGAAAGAGTAACCTTGTGTGAGTCCTCAAAATGTGCACTTTCAGCACTAACAGAGTCAGATGTTTATCCTGCTAACAACACCTAAACCAACAAGCTGACGTTTCTACATTTACTTTATTTAACATATTGAAAACATTTTTTTTTCAAAAGGATTAAGCAGAACACAAGACTAAAGTAGATGGGTGTCAAATACACAAAAATGTTAGGTTTTCATAGAAATGGTTGTAATTACAATCATTGGCCGGGTTTCCCAGATCAGTTAAGTAGTTCTTAACAGCGAAAGACTTCTTTCAAACCTTCTTAAGGAGCCTGTGAAAGAAAATCGCGTTTCCCAGAGTCGCTCTTAGCTTAAGTATCTCTTTCATTAAGAAGGAAATGAAAGATGCTGCTGACCCAGTCTTTACAACCATCTTAGTGAACAAAGACTCACAGATCCAGCCGCGTCAGGCAAATCAATATCACACCAAGCAATGAGATATTAAAACAATGCACCCCGCACAAGTTTTGATCTATTTTATACTTTAGATTTATATTGTTTAGCATTTATTGGTGACAGCAAAGGGGGGAAAAAAAAGAAAAATAAGGAATAACAAGTGTGTTCCTGTATATGCTTTATGCATTACGCACAAATAAAACGATCATCATGAATATCATTTATTTGATGATTTGGCTGCTATACAGCATGTTCTCGCTGCAAATCAACCGCGTCGCCGTGCGCGAAGCAGAACTGTTTTTATGAACGCATTCGCTGTCGGACCGCGCTGTCCAGGCAGCCGGGACACCGATCCTCCTGCGCCGTGCCCGAGCGCATCTATGTGATGACAGGGAAGCAGCAGCTGATCAACGGGATCCTTTGATGAATCGTTCATTACAGTCTCAAATATAATCAATGGTGTCGGTTTATATTAAAGAATCTTTTTGCCCAGAAGAAAAAAGAGCGAAGACAACGACCCATAACTATTTTCTTCTCTTGAAAAAACCCACCTGCGGGATGCAGCAGCTTCAGAAGAGCAGGAATACGTGCGTGGCGGGGATGATCTCTGCAATCTGAAGCCCTCTATAATTGTAAAAAGAATTTCACTTATCACGGGTTCTTTTTGGAACATAACCCCTGCGAAAAACCAGGGATTGCTGTAATTCCACGTTGCGATTTGCGAAACTCGCCTTCTCTTGGCTCATGTTTTTGAACGAACACACACGCCCACCACGTTTCCTCCCGGTTTCTGCGTGTGGGGAAAAAAAGCCTCACTGTAGCCAGAAATAACGGAGTAACGCACCGTTTGGATGAAAAAGGGTCATTGAATTATATTTATCATCTTAATTTTTCATTATAACGCACAGGCAGCAGGGAATTAGTGCGTTAGGTAGCAGTGCTGCGTGTGAAAATGCGCTGATAGTGATCGGTGATCGATTTGCCTGGCATCGATTGATTTGGTTTCAGAACTGGACAGCTGCTCCAAAGAGCTTCTGAAAGAGCGAAACTAAAGAACGGTGTTAAGAAGTCATCTGGGAAACACCCGTATCTTAGGGTTCTCTCTTAGTTCAAACCTTCTTTGAACCTCTCTTAAATCCTTAAGAGAGGTTGGATCTGGGAAACCCGGCCATTGTCTGTTAATGTTGTGTTTGAGAGCCTGTGATGTGTCATCACGTCCAAATGGGGTCATTGATTTAAGCTATTTCTGCAAGCTGTTTTATGACTTTTGCAGCTATTCACATTTTTTCTTGAAAACTGTTCAAATTTTAACCAAAAACATCTCAGCAACTGTTAGATATTCTTGGAAATTTGGAACCAGCTATGACTTTTTCTGACTTTACCATTAGTTTCCCCACTTATTTAATCAAAAGTTTACCTTTTGTACAAATTATGTACGTCTGTGATTAGGAGCCACTTCAAAGCTTGACACCCATCGAAGTGTTTCAGCACTTTTGGTCCAACTGCCATGAAAAATCTTACGTGTCTTGGTGTTTTCCCCAAAATGACTTGATGACTCCAAACTTTTTTTTTCTATTCAGCTATTTGTTTTGTCACAAAATGCTTACAAAAAATATATAACATAAGCTTATCTACTATCTGGTACATATGGAAAATGTTATATATTTTGCTATGATGGCGAACATGGACATTTTTCTGTCACTGTGACGTTATTAGCCTTTGTGTCCAAGTTATCAGGGTTAACCGTTAAACTCAGAGTCGCATTAGTAAGGCTGTAGGCTTTTATTTGGAGTAATGTTAGCTTTTATTAAAAGGAATTGACAAATATGATTATCTTTAGTGGGTAAATATGGAGTCATAGCTGACAAAAGAGTGGGACACATTCCAGATGCAATGCTTGAGATACACACAGATAACAGATTCAATGTTCCACAGCCAGTCCAGTCCACATACGTCCAGGCCAACACAGGCTGGTGTGTAGTAATCCCACACCTCACAGGTAACCAGTAGTCCTCGTAGCAAGAAAGGTATGGAAAACAATTTCAGTTCTTCCGTCGAGCCGGGTCATATTCATTTGTCGGGATGCGACTGATACACTTCTGCAGAGCCAAGATGAGCACCAGCAGCTTTATCCATAGATCTCATTTTCCACCCATCCAGTCTGACCACGGCCACGCCGGGTTTGAGCTTTGCAGGTCTCATAGATGTCATTGGTCACAAAACCGGTCTCCTTGTTCACACTTGGCACATTCTCATAATCGTCACAGTGGGAGTCCGGTGAAGGAGCACGGGCAAACTTCGTCACGATGTCCGCTGGCATTCTGTAGTCCACAGCAGTCTGAGGCAGTCTGGTAATGTCACTAAAGGCATAAGGTCCTTGTACGGGGCAAGATGAAGCTGTTGTTGACATCCACGGCTTTGATCTGCCAGTACAGCTTTTTGTCTCCACTTTCCTCCTGAATATGCATTAAAAAGCAGTTTGAGCATTCTGATACATATTTCATCAGTGAAATGACAAATTTTCATATAAAGGAAAAAAAAACCCAACTTATTTTCTAATAGCTTCCTGCCACAAAATTTCCACAGACTTAAAATATCAAAGCTGTAGAAGTAACAAAAACTCAGAGGAAATGTGTGCACAAGCTGCCAAACTTGAGCAATACATGGGGAGGAGCTGCTTTGGTGTTTAATACTGGTAGAAGAGAAAGTTGTGTAACAGCATTATATATGGAAATAATATTCATCTTCCTCTGCAGAACAACACATAGTTTCCTTTAATTCTTCTAACATCTTTTACATCGTTTTACCTTTTTCTATGTTGTTTGTAGCAGAAGAACCCAGAAACTGCGAACAGCAGCAGCACGATTGCAGGAATAGTTGCATAAAGGACATAGGAAACGTGGAGGGTGTTGTCTGAAAAAGATACTGCAAAGAAAAGCAGATTCTTTTTTTAAAAACTCAACTACATTCAAACATGACCTCTGAATGTTTACAGAGCCTCAGCACCCTGTCACCACTCAAAACACACATTTTTACAAGTTTCCCTAAAGCACAAAGGCAAAGGCACAAATGTATTATTCTGTCACCTGATGACTCAGGAAGTCCTATTTTTATCCTCTCATCATCTTCTGTAGTTGACACTAAATCTGGCCTTAGAGATGGAACTGGGGCAATCAGAAAACAAGAGACAAAGTTGAAAATTATAGTAAAAAAAAACAAAAAAACAAAGCAAATCATGACACATGACTTGTTTATCTAAGCACTGGAAATGGTTTCAAATAACAAATTAATTCCTTTTTGTAAAGTTTAATTCATTTTTTTTTTAAATGTTCTATTTCAATAATATATAATGACATTCAACTCCGAGCAAGTTTAAGCAGTTTAACCCATGTCAGACGAAAGTAAACAACTCAAACCATGATGCACTTTCACCACTAGAGGTCTTCATTTTGACACGAAAACGTTGGCAAATAAATATAAAACATAATCGATCACAAGTAACAAGATGGTAGTTTACATGTTCCTGACATTTGTTAATATAACTACACATGGATTTACAGTTGCACGTGCTCACAGTGTGTTGTACCTGGATGCGGCGTGTTCTTGTCACCTTTAGATTCTGGTAGTTTCTCTGCAAAAGATGGAGGAGCAGAGTCGGTTCAAAGATTCAGATGAAAACCTTTAAACAAATACCAGGCATATAAGGTGTTAATTGTTAACTGTGTGCATAGAAATTCAGTGAAGTCACTTCCCAGATTCATATGACTAAAACTCAGATTTTAAGCATACATCTGTCTAAACATCCAAACTCTTTGGACTCGCTGCTTTTGCTTTGCCGAGAGCATTTGAGAAAAGGTCTCTTTAAAAAATAAAAAAAAAGAAAGAAAGAAAGATTGCTCAGGATGTTAATATTTCCGATATTAACATCCTGTGTAATATTTCAGAGAGCTTCAGAGCCAGGTACAGCGTCTGCTCACCATCACGGTATTTGCAGACAAAGTTGTTCTTGGAGCTGCAGTTGTCATCGTTCCACTGGAACAGGAAATGACCTTCGTCAGGTGGTGCGTCGGGCTTGTGGTACAAAACCACACACATTTCAGTACCACATGAAGGCTCATCCCAATGCCAGTTCCTACGGAATATGAGAGGCACATATTCAGGGTTAAAATATTTATTTTGCATTCTTACTGTCAGTATTACCTCACATTTAATGAATAGTCACAAGGCACGTCCCACATAAGCCTCAGGTGATCACATTATCTTTTCTCAGATGCCATATGTTCCAATTTACTGCATCCACAACATTAGAAAAAGACAAAAACCTGTACTTGGCCTTGCTTCCATCCAGCCAATAGTATTGCGAAGGGCAACCTGGGCTGGTGTTCCTGGCCATGTGATGTTGTGGATTGCGGCGGAGCCCGATCCAGAAATCACCATCTCCAACCCTCAGCTCTCGTATGATCCTCTCTATCAGTCGCTGTTCGCCCTCCGTCTCAACGCTGAGCAGTTCGCCTCCATCCACCCTGCAGGCCTGCACGGCACCCTCAAAGGTCAGCCTCCGCCTGCTGTCCTGGATGTAGAACGCCTTGTAGCATGGGCGCTCTGTCCCGCGCCGGCAGATTCTCTCACCTGGACACCGAAGTGTTAATTGAAGACACGAGAAGATGATCAATACATGCTTTTCCTTTTTTTTCCCACGTGCCAAGAAAATTATATACATCCTGCAGAATCAGCGTAGTGTGTGAAGCACGTGGTACTGACACTAGGGCTGGGCGATTTTGGACAAAAATAAAATCCTGATTTTTTTCTCTGAAAACCCGATTTTCGATTTTGATTTCGATTCTTTTGGTAAAACTACAAAAGACAATGGAATAAATTGTTTCAAATATTTTATCTTCATTTTTAAAGAAAAATAGCAAACAAATTTCCCTATTGGGAATGAAGTGCAATTGAAAGATACTGTAAATCCTCCTTGAGTTTAGTAAAGTGACATTTACAATTTTCTTGACCAAACAAAGATGACTAGACGAGCTCTGTCTGTAATGCAGCCAGCTGCAAAAAAGGAAAATCGATTTTCCGATTTTCCTTTTTTTAACATCGTCTTGATTAATAAATCTTAGATTTAAAATCGATTAATCGCACAGCCCTATGACATGGTAGCATTTTATTGTATTTTTTACAGTCTTGTTTTTGTTAGACAAGATATGGTGATATGTTCTGTCACATCCAATGTGCATATTATAAATCCTGAAAAAAAAAGTAACTGCTGTTTTCAAGACTGATCTACCATTGCTTAAAGATCAAAGTTAAAAGTGGAGACATTTGAGTGGACATGAAATGTAAACAGCCCACCTTATGAAATAACATGAATGATATCAAGCTGTTAGATCACTGTTTGGTTAATTGCCTCCTACTATAACCTAAAAGGCGCAACTGTTGTTTATTTGTAACTATAGTGTAGTCATATAAGGGGTCTTACGAGTCCAGTAAGTAGAAGGCTATAATCACAGTGTTTTCCCTATATCAACACTGGTGAAGAATAATACTACTTTGTTGTTTCCAACCAGTAATCTGAGTGGAGAGCTGCTGTTTTTTGTGTGCGTCAGTGGGTTTCAGTGCTGCGTGTGTATCAAGGCTGATTTATGGTTCCGCGTTACACCAACGCAGAGCCTACGGCGTAGGGTACGCGGCGACACGCACCATATAGTGCGTATCGCCGCGTACCTTACGCCGTAGGCTACGCCGTACCCTACAGGCTTCACTCTGCAGCAAATAGACTGCTGCTTGCCCTCCAACTTAGTAAAACTCGCAAATTTTAAATACACTTCAGGGTAGGAGGGTTACATCTGGATATTCTCCTAGGTAGGACTCAAAAAAGCTCATCGAAGTGTAAAAACTCAGTTTCCCCCTCTTTCTTCCCTCCCCGGGGCTGATTTCTTACCGTTTAATTTAGACGCAGATCCAGGGTGGAACAACACGGCGATGACGGTCCCAAACAGCTTCATAAAATCCATCTCTACATGTTCACGCGATGCTTGTCACATATTTTGTGAAGTTTTTCTTTTTCTTTAGAGGAATAAAGTTAAGTTTCAAAGGGTGTGAAGCACCAACTTGGCCAGTAGTTGACGGTCTGTTCAGTAAAAAAAAAAAAAAAGTGGGTCGACTGCTGAAGGCTGAAGGCGTGCATATGGCGTAGGGACGGAAAAAAAGACACAGTCCAAGATTTTTTTTTTGAAAGAAAAAAAAAAACAACAAAAAAAAAAACCAAAACACTAATCAGTGTTCAGCAAAAGAAAAGCACCAAAATATAAGTTTCTACATGAATGCAGCCAGTGTGCAGTTCCACAAAAACAGCCCAAGTTTACAAAATCCCATTTTACATATAGTTGCCTAATGTCATTATGGACTAAAAGGAGCTCTTTGTGCGTACACTATGTGCTCTATCATGTGCACTGAGTTAAAACAATCCGTGTAGCCTATGTGTCATCCCTGCTCCACACTCAGTGTCAGGGGGGAAAGGAAAAACAAACCAGGCTAATTTTAAATCTTTAATTGGCATAACTATGTGTGAGGTGGCTGGTGAGTCACAATACTGGCAGAAAAAACCCCACTAAACTATCTAGCAAGCATTAGAAAGGAAAGTGACCAGAGTTTGCTCTACAAAGAAGTGTTTCCGCCATGACAAAGAGGAGGATAGTGTAGAGACAGAAAGATATAGAGGGAGGAAGACAGTAGGATCAGCCAATGAAAAGGAAAACACCCAGAGGAGGAAGAGACAGTACCCCCCCCCCCTCTCTCTTTTATCTAGGCTCTCACTTCCTGCTCATTGCTTTGGTTCAGTTTCCAGGCATTTTTTCTTTAATTTCCAGTCTATTAGAAACTGAATTTGTACAGTAAGTGGAGTTGAAATAGCAGCAAACGATGTAGAACAGGGTTTCTTCAATACAGCTTTTTACCAGAGGGTTATTATTGATGTTTGGTTGTATTTATTGTAATTAATGCAGCATAAATTCGTTTTTTATGTTAAAGACAGGAAGGAACAGTCTATTACTTTTAGAATGTACCATCAAGCTCTTGTCGTCTCCTGTCTTTAGTATCAGCCAAAACCATCTTAAGTAACATTGAGCGGCTGTTTTGGACGTGTCTTGTGAATTGCTTCGTGGCACTATGTCAAATATTGTTGAAAGCCGCCCATAGAGTTGTGGTGGACATCATGGCTGAAGTAACAATTCTATCAGACTACGTGACTTTCAGAGCTGGTAGATTGCAGGGCTGTTCAGACTATACAACTCGCTAGTTGATACACCCCTCCTGCCCACCTGCCCACCGGCTCTGTGACTGGTGAGTCAGGTCTAAAATCATGTAGTCTGAAAGTTCCACAAGACTCCAAATATTAATACTGGAAGAGAAAACAAGAGACCGAACAAGTGTAAATCTTTGTGTTGTAAAAGCAACTTAACGTCAACCCCTACAGGGGGACCATCTTAGCATAAACTTAAAAAAAGTTGGATGGACAATGGGGAACAGCTGGAGAAAGAGCTTCTTGTATGAAGTTTTCTGTTCATTTTTGTAGTTGTAGTTTGTATTGCATTTTAGTTTTTTGTTTGTATTGTATGTTCCTCAATGTCAGCACAGCAGGTAGTCATGATATCAGTCAACAGTTTCACTCTTTTCTGTATAAACGTTGCAGTCACATTGCAAGAAAGATTTATTCAAAAAGTTCACATTAGTGGTAAAATCTCACATTTTAACAAACAAAATCAATAATAATAATAATAATAAAATTTCAGGAAATTTTGATATGGGCATGCCCTATTGCCCATTCGTCCCCTCTTGCTGCTTTGGTTTGGGGCTGTAGTATTTGTGTTCGGGGTGGTTCTATGTCAGTTTGAGGTGTTTACGGTTGCATTTCATTCATTCCTGTGCTCGCTGCAGGGGGTGTGGTTTAGGGTTGTTAATAAACCTTTGGGGATGGGGCCGTTTGGCATGGATTTTGACATAAAGTTTCCTTAAATCACAGCTTCATGAAATTTGAATATGTTGAAGTCCACAGCGTGCCGAGTCTGGGAACATTTGTACGATGTCTCTACGATAACCTGTTGCCTAGCAACAAGCGTCCAAAGTCAAATGGAAAAAAAGAAAAAGAAAGTTAAATATTGCAAAAACCGTAATAATTAGCATGATGAGGTTGTACGGTCCTTTAGTGCCAATCAGGCCGAGTGTTTGTAAATTTGAAAGATGTATCTACAATAATGTTCAACTGAGCAATAAGCGTCCGAATTTTCACCTTTTTTTTGCTTTTTGGCATCTAGCGTTGCCACGGTAACACTTTTGACTGAGAAAAGTAATGCGCGGCGTCGCAGGATGGAGATGCACATTTTGATGTATAACACACCTGGGTGCACGTTACGGTTCGGTCGAAGAAGCGGCTGAAGAAATGGAATAAATTTCGCCAAAATTACACAATTAATTCAAAATGGCCGACTTCCTGTTTGGTTTCGGCCATGGCGCCAAGAGACTTTTCTTTAAGTTGCGACATAATACAGGTGTGTACCATTTTCGTGCACGTACGTCAAACCGTATTGTGGGGCTTGAGACACAAAGTTTTCTAGGGGGCGCTGTTGAGCCATTAGGCCACGCCCATTAATGCAAACCGTGAAATATCAAATTTATCGCCAGGCCTGGCTTGCGTGCAAAATTTGGTGACTTTTGGAGAACTATCAAATATGGACCAATCAGATGAAGGGGGGGCGCGCTTTTTGGCATCTAGCGTCGCCACGGTAACGCTTTTGAAAGAGAAAAGTAATGCGCGTTGTTGCAGGATCGAGACTCACATTTTGATGTGACACACCTGGGTGCATGTTACGGTTCGGGCCGTATTAACTGCTGAAGGAATGGCATAAATTGCGCCAAAATTACGCGATTAATACAAAATGTTCACAATGGCCGACTTCCTGTTCGGTTTCGGCCAAGAGACTTTTCTTTAAGTTGCGACATGATACAGGTGTGTACCGATTTTCGTGCATTTACGTCAAACCGTATTGTGGGGCTTGAGGCACAAAGTTTTTTCTGTCTGGACCAATCAGATGAAGGGTGGGCGCGCTTTTTTGGGGTCTAGCATCGCCACGGTAACGCTTTTGACTGAGAAAAGTAATGCGCGTTGTTGCAGGATGGAGAAGCACATTTTGATGTATAACACACCTGGGTGCACGTTACGGTTCGGGCGAAGAAGCGGCTGAAGAAATGGCATAAATTTCGCCAAAATTACACGATTAATTAAAAATGACCAACTTCCTGTTTGGTTTCGGCCATGGCGCTAAGAGACTTTTCTTTAAGTTGCGACATGATACAGGTGTGTACCGATTTTCGTGCATGTACGTCAAACCGTATCGTGGGGCTTGAGGCACAAAGATTTCTAGGGGATGCTGTTGAGCCATTTTGCCAAGTCCATTAATGCAAACCATTAAATATCAAATTTTTCGCCAGGCCTGGCTTGAGTGCAAAATTTGGTGACTTTTGGTGACAAAGATAACAACAGGCATTGCTTGGATAATGTTTCATATCAGAATGTTTGTATCATTTGTGGCTGATACACATTCAGAGTCAGCAACAATGATGTTTTAGTAATGACAGATGGAAGAAACATGGGATGTCAATTAAAAAAATAAATAAAGGTGAGGCGAGAATGCTCTGTGGTGCTGTTCTGTATTGATCTCCCATCTAACAGAGTTCATTTGCTGGTTGTCATCTGCGGTATGACTGTTGCTGTGAGTCTCTGTGCTCATGATATGCATTTCAGTCATGTGTGACTGGGTTCCTGTAACATGTGATCTGGACCTTTTTCCAACACCAATTCAGTTCATTTAGTTTTGAGTTTGCGCTGGAAAATGCTTGTCATGAGTGCGTCACAGATACAGTCTGCATTAACCTTTCACTACATAGTTTGTAAGATTTGCATTTTAACAACTGTCATGGCATTGCTGTAAAATTTCTTAGGAAACTGAATAACATAATTCTCATTCTCCACACCCCACAGCCATTTTCAAGACGGTTAATACTACACTTGTTACCAATTTGTAATTACGTAAACACAAACTGTCAAAATGAGGTCATGAATAAAACAATGACATGAAAAAAAGCCAGGCTGTTTAAACTCCCCATTTGCCCCATTTGATAGTCCAGCTCTGAAGCAAGAGTCCCAAGCAAAAAATGTTTATCCTCTTTATTTGTGATTAATCAATCTTTTGCTCATTTAATATTTTTCGCACCTCTGTTCACTGGAAGGAATGTTAATTATGCTTACATGAAATCAATACAAAATCTATCGCTCTGCTTGTGTGAAAGTTGTATTTCTGAGCTTGTTTTCTTCTTCAGTATACTGGTGAATCAGTCTTTTAGATGCGGAGGCCAAAGAGACATTTAAACTTTACTCAGTTTTGTCCAGCAGATGACACCAAAAACTCCTGTTGCCAGGCTTATCAACAGCATTCATTCACTTCTACTATGAGTAATGTATATTTCATAGACACAAACAGTAAAAAGTCATTTACAATGTGCACTGCAGATAATGATAATCAAACAACTGGTAATAACTTTAACTGGTAATAACTTTAACAGTAAGCATTATTGTTTCACAACACTACACTTTTTTGACAGCTGTTCACTGACATTTTAAAAACATTGCTGCAAAAATGTTATCAAGCAGAACATATTTCACAAATAATATAAACTGAACATTTAAATGACAAATAATATTTTAAAAAGACAATTAGAACCCAAATATATATTTTTTGATATAAATATATGTTTATCCCCCCCAAAAAATAAAATACAAAAATGGTGTCATTCATTTTGCTGCCAGGGCATTGGGCTTTTTAGCCAGGCATGGTCTCAGCGGTCTGTTTGTAGAATTAACAGCACAACAAAACATATGATCTTTAAAATAAGAATGACTATTAATTTTTAGGCCACAGCTCAGAAGTCAATGACGTCAACCATTGCTATCTGTAATAACTAACTGATTTTGTACCAAATTATACATAGCTTACACCTATTTCTGCTGCAAAGTTGGACATTATCACAGGGTCCAAACAAAATGTGCCTGTCCACAGTAGAGGTAGGGAGTAATTCACCACTTTGTGAAGCATTACGACTAACAGTGTAAAACTTCAAAATTACAGTTCATAAATGATTGAAAAATATCTGTAAGGGCGAAGGAAAACAAATAAAACCTGTATTGGTCGCACGTCCTCAAACAGCGCTGGATTGAAAACAGATTGTGGAAAAAAGTAGAAGGAACATTTGAAAACCATAGTCTGTGAATACATTAATATAAATTAAAACTCAATCAAAGGAACAAGATGCTGTAACCCCTCTGATTTCTTTGGAGCTAACCTGTAATTGAAGCTGGACTGGTGTGACTGCAAAAAACTTTCTGTTATCTGACAAATTAATATTTCAAATTGGAACCCTGCATATCCAAAAGCAGATATCACAAACATAACACTTCAGGTCAAGTTGAACTAATCTCAATTTTGCCACTTTATCCCAGCCATGTCTGGTAGTAAAACCTTTTTAAATGTTATTTTGGGGGGGACATTTTTCCACATTGTGTCCTCCAGACTAAAAAGTATTATCAAACATAGTTTAAAATCCAGCATCCATGTTGTTGAGCACTGGCCAATCTGTGAAAGCACCATTAGTGATCAACAATATTTAGGTTTTGCAACATTTGCTGTCATCCAGTTGAAGGTAAAAGTCGGTACTTTTATTTTTGCACAGAATTATCTGGGGATTTTCCAACATTATCTCATAAAAGTGTTTTGATTCATGACAGACAAAGGTCCTTTATAAGGTTGCAAATGTCGATAAGCAAAAGAACTTCTCAAATATTTCTGCAAGTGATGTATTATATTCAGACCCAGAAGGGCCATTAGCTATACTGATAGTTTGCTTTGCTGTGCATGTCCACAGGACAACACTCATAAGCTTCCCAGTGTATCCTCTTTCTTCCACGTCTAAATCAATGCCTCCTCTGGGGCTTGTTTGCATTGTTCCCTGATGTGCTTGCATGTAACTTTTGTTGCTCTTGATAAAAAAGAAAAGAAGAGAAGAAGAAAACATCGTAGTTGTTCACAAGTCACTGTCACAGCACATTGTCCTTACAATCCAGTCGATTTAACTCAATTTATCTTACTAAAGATAACAACTGTTACCCTATATGTATGCATTTACATTTCTCCAAGTTCCTGCCTCATCAATCTCTGTACAGGTAAACACTAAGTCCAGACATGCTTATATCATTTCCATCCGGCCCCCGCAGGCAGGTTGGATGGCAGGATTATTTGGAAATGAAGCTGATATCGTGACTGAAGTGCAGAAGAATGACCACTGTGCCGTTTCTAATCATGCTTCCTTGGAGGTATGTTCAGGTGGGGCTGAAGACATTACAAAAGAGTGACGCATAGTGGATTGTGTGACAAACCGGAGGGACTTCTGTAAAAGCTCTGACGCCTCCTTTCATTTTATATTTCTGATAAACAATCGGTGTTCTCAGTGGAGCAGTGACAGTTGTTGCCTACAGGTGTGTAGAATGTTTGCAGTGCTGCTTTATGGAGACAACAAACACGCACATACAGGAGACCTTGACAAAGATTTCTCTTGTTTGACAGACACTGAACACTCATATTGTGATCATCTTTCAAGCTTTTCAGGTGTTTTACTCTAAAGTCACGAATGCAGGATTGAGGACAGATATCGTTTACACAGATTTATTTTTTATGTCTTGGAAAATGTACATTTTAATGTTTTGACATAATGATGTATAAAGTTTTTACATAAATATATTGAAATTACTTAAATACATCTATTTCCAGCATTTTCTTTTTTTATCAGCTAATCAACCAATTTTAGAGTTAAAATCTGTACAATCTGTGAATAAAGGAAAAGAAGGATGAAGGAGACCGGTAAAAAGGCATATTCTCTTCTAGCTGTAACGCTGTTATTTAATTGCAACAAGCTCAATGATGCTCACTGCATCAGTCACACAGAGCCAGGTGTGACCATCAATAACAACATCTCTAATATCGGTCCTTAATAACCATTTCTGATGGGGGGAAATCTGAAACAACATTTGCACTTAACCTGAGGGATCCCACTGACACATTCATCTGTTGGAAGAAGATCTGACAATGGATTGTGCCAACGGGTGCTTGTGGGTGTGGGGGGTCTATAATGAGTCGAAGGAAGGGCTTGAGAAACAATCTGCTGCAGCTTTCAGTGTCCTGGACATTATAAAAGCTGTATTACTCATCTACCTTTGTGACAAACACCTGCTCAAGCGACAGCAAGGTAAGACCCTCATAAGACCCTAGTTTGTTTTAAAAGGGATACATATGCATTGCGTACGTGAAGTTTTATTGCGCAAAACAATATTTGCAGTATTTATTTACTTTGCAGACTGCATTCACTTTAGACTCTGAAACTGAAAGATTATTTTTAAAAAGCAATCCTTATTGCTGCATTGGTGCATTTCTTATACTCAATTGGAGAATTCTGGTCCTTCTGTTTTGTCTCTCCCTACCCATAACAGGAACAACCAAGCTGAATAAGACTCCTGCGGACAGCATGGCCCTGTCCCTTTGTCTCCCTCTGTTGGCTGTGCTCCTGCAGCCTGCTGCATCTCTTTACAACTGCTCGTCTCAGTACGAAAGGACCCCTGGTAGGCTGTTTTCACTCATCACAGAGACTAAATCCTTGTCTCCAGCCAAATAAGGAGTTGTTTGTCACAGATGTACATTTTAAATCAATCGACTTAGTGCCTTAAATTGCTACAAAATAATCCTAATTCTAAGGGTTTCTCTGTTTTTTTTCGTCTTTTTTCAGACAACTCAGACATAATAGTTGAGTGTGGCACACATACAATCACCCTGGAGATCAACCTGTGTACGGCTCAATGGGCAGGCTTCAATGCCTCTAACTTGGCACTCAATGGGAACCACAACAACACACAATGCCAGGGGTCTGTGGACGACAGTGTGGACCCTCCAATCATCCGGTACCAGCTTCCTGTTAACAACAGTCAGGATAATCCTTGCCGCCAGTCCCTGCAGGTCAGAATGTTTCTGCCAGAAGATGTTGAAAGATATTTATGTGAAATGATTCTTATATTGTGAATCCTTCATGTAGAGTTGTTTGATAATTTATACAACTCTAAAAACAGTTGTGTCTGCTGCTGTCTTGGTCAGATTGTGGATGAAGCCCCGGATCCATCAGGCCCCTTCAGTAGCTTCTCAAGTATCCAGTCAGTTATCATCACAGGATACGTTGATACCCCCAGATCTGATGTCGGGTTGATCAGCTACTCAACAGACCTCTATTATCATTTCTCCTGTCGTTACCCTCTGGAATATCTGATCAACAACACAGAAATTGTTGCGTAAGAAATGAAGAATTCTTACTCTGTGCAAAAATCTGATTTATATTGTATGCTTATGATCTGTTCAGAAAGTGTGATTTAAGCAAAACCTGTAATCTTGTACTCTGATTTCTTTAGCTCCTCAGTCTCGGTGGCAACTAGTGAAAACAATGGAACCTTCATTGATACACTCAAAATGGGTGTTTATAATGTAGGTGAAGTCAAATTATTATTAAAAGGATTAAAAGGATTTATTTTGATTAGTCTTTTTTGCTTTGTCTTTTTTCGTCAGGATTCTGACCATATCTATCCATTGGTAGTGCCCTCAACAGGACTTGAGCTACGAACCAGGATCTTTGTGGAGGTCAAGGCTGTGAACCTCACAGGAAAGTGAGGAAATCCTTTTTCACTGAGTGGATATCCATAATGCATTAGCTCGTGATAAAGCAAATGCTAAAAGTGAATGTGGACCTCTTATCCTTCTAACTCGATGATTGTTCTGATTTTAGTTTCCATTTGCTGCTGGATCACTGTTTTGCGACTCCCACTCCTTACAACATGTCTCAGAGTGAGCAGCACAACTTTTTCACTGGGTAAAGAAGAGCACATCATTGGTATAGCATTAGTATAACATTTGTAAGTAAAAAGAAAAAATGGAAAAATCCTGTTCTTCACCAGATGTTCAGTCGAAGACAGGACAACTATGACCAACAACGGTCTTTCCACTGTTGCCCGGTTTAACTTTGAGGCCTTCCGCTTTGTTCAGCATCGTGACAGGGCCAAGTCCAGCATCTACTTGCACTGCATACTGAGGCTCTGTGAACCGACTAATTGTCAAGTGCTGCTGTCTGTAAGTCCAAAACCTGAGAATAAGCTGTTCATAAACAATTGCATTAGAAGGATGCAGTTAATCGGCTAATGCTCATGTCAGAATGACTTGAGAAAAGTTTACATTTTAAAGAAATTATACAGGACTGTCTCAGAAAATTAGAATATTGTGATAAAGTTCTTTATTTTATGTAATGCAATTAAAAAAACAAAAATGTCATACATTCTGGATTCATTACAAATCAACTGAAGTATTGCAAGCCTTTTATTATTTTAATATTGCTGATTATGGCTTACAGTTTAAGATTAAGATTCCCAGAATATTCTAATTTTTTGAAATAGGATATTTGAGTTTTCTTAAGCTGTAAGCCATGATCAGCAATATTAAAATAATAAATGGCTTGCAATATTTCAGTTGATTTGTAATGAATCCAGAATGTATGACATTTTTGCATTACAGAAAATAAAGAACTTTATCACAATATTCTAATTTTCTGAGACAGTCCTGTACGTAAAATGTGCCAATAATGATCCTTTTCTTTCGCACCCATGATAACAAGCTGAAGTCTATACTACTGCCAGTATATTAGCTAGCTAAAAGTAATTAGAAGATCATTCTAAAACATTTGTTACAAAGGTGATTGAATGAATCAAATCCAGGTAACCCCCATCCCTCCTCTAGAATGCTATTCTCCTCAATTGCCAAATGACAAAAGACAAATTAACCATTCACTATTTCTCAAGCTTGACATATATGTTAAAAATGTCTAGTTTTTATGTATTTGCATAAAAAAAATTCGAAACGGATGTTTTTCAGTCTTGTAATGCCAGAAGAAAACGGTCTTTGAGTCCATTTGGGGAAGAAACCAACGACTCAGCCACTGTCTCAGTTGGACCTCTTTACACGGCTAGAGAAGGTTTAATTTTGCTGTTTTGTCATTTCAAACATTACCATCATGAACATTTTTACTGACCTTGTCTCTTATCCTCCCTCAAAAAAGATGTACCAAATGCAGCTGCCTACAGTGAGTATCCTTTATTTGTTTTTAATCAGGTTACACAAAAAATCCAGAAATATTTGTTGTAATGTAATCACTGATCTCTGTTTGTGTGTATCAGGTAATAATGTGGCTCCAGGGAAGGATGACGTAGACGTGGCAGGTCTGGTGGTGGGGATGGTGTTTGGATCAGCTGCTGCTGCCTTACTGGTTCTTGGTGGCTGGTTTGTCCTGAAGAAGTATTATTGGGTTGGAGGACGATCTCAAGCATTTGAATGAGCTTTCAAATTGTCTTGGACTTTTTATCTCTTGCCAGGTTGTAATTTAGGGCACAAAATTAGATTTTTGTTGTTGATTAATCTTAATACCAGATGTTCTTGACAAGTGACCATGTAATTCAAGCAAGTGCTTTTTATTTTTTAATTATTTTTATTTTACATGTGTGTACTAGTGCATTTAACAGTCACTTAACAGTTAGGAAGGAACAGTAAACCTGAACTGTGAAAAAGAAAAGTTAGTTCTGTAAGCTATTGAAAAAAAACACAGAAACTTTAATGAAGGTATACGTTTTCTTTTATAATAAATGTACATCTCTCTGCAACATGTATTGCACATAATCTCTAATCCATTGCTTAAAGCACTTTTGAGTAAAATGGAGTGTCTGTCTTAAATAAAAATGAATGAAAATTTAAAGCAGATTAATTTTGCATTATTAACTAGCTGGCACTACGCACAGTGACTGAAATAGAAAAAAAACAACTTAAAACTAACTTTACACTAGTATGAAAAAAATACCCAACTTTTCTCTCACCTACTATCTATCACAAGGCAGCACCTTTTGAACATGGTACAGAAAACAGTGGAAAGTGGAAGTGGAAAAAAAAAACGGTCAAATTAACATATTCACAAATATTTACAATGAGCTTGCTATGAGTGTATAGGATGAGTCTCTTAATGTGATTTAGCCTCAGCTAAAGTGTATTCATATCAACGCACAGAGTGCAGAATATCTTGGATCAGGGCAGAGAGTTTAACTGAGAAGTCCCCTTGTAAAGACCCACCCTGGTCCGTGGACCAAGAAGAAGGCAGAGACAGGACGGAGGCTCCCCGAACCTCCTCCTCCACGGCAACCAGCACCCTCTCCATCCGGCCCTGGAGCTCTTGGCTCTGCTCTGCTGCACTTTGGCAGAACTGCTCCATGGTGCCTGCCACTTCAGCTTCACGAGGCTGTGCAGATTCTAGCAGAGCTGCAAGCTGTGCTTGAAGGGCCCCGACCCTGTTCTCTGCCTCCTCCTTCAGTAAACTCACTTCGTGTCCCAACCTGGAGCTCATTTCCTGCCAGACCTTTGAGTCAGCTGCCTCTCCCTCAGGATCGCTTGTCTGTTTCAAATGTTCAATCACGCCACTAGCAGTGGTATGGAATTCATTGATCATGTTGGCCAACTGCAGGCTGCTGTGCCTCAGGGTTTGGCTGATCCAGTGGAAAACTTCCTGGTAGAAAGTTGGGCTGGCCTCTGCCTGAGCAACTGCTGTCTCCATGCCCTGCAGATAGAGCTTCAGCTGGCTGCACAGACCTTGGGTGTTGCTGCTGACCGAGCTCTGAAGCTGCTGGGTGAGAGGGTTCAAACGCTCTCTCATGCTGGCCAAGGTGGCGCTGAGTTGGGCCGGAGATGGGGACAACCTCTCCCGCAGCTCGGCCAGCTCTTGCTGCAGACGGACCCGCAGGCGCTCCGACTCCATAGTGAGCTTGTGCTTCATCTCCTCTGCCACAGGATTCAGGGTGTCATCAGATTCATGGTTGTAAAGATCACTTTTGTCAATGATGCTCTTATAAAGCTTACTGTGGAAAAGAAAGAGTAGAAATTTGTTATAAATATATTGAGCTATTTCTTGGTGAGTTCACTGTCAGATTTGTGGTCAACTTACTCAACGTTTTTTGCAAGGTCTGTCTTGTCATGAGCCTGGTTCCCCTTTGAGTCAAACCAGGTCGCCTCCCTTGTGTCACCGCGTAGAGGGTATGCTACAGACCAAGAAAACATACATCAGAAAACAATACAACATTTTTTTTTCAAAGTAAATCTTTGAGGAATAATAAATACCTAAAGTTGATGAGAGTGACAAGATGAAGATCACAAGCTTTAGATGCATTTTTTTTTCTCTGTGGAGGGACAGATGAAAGAAATTGATAAGAATTTCAAGTACAAACAAACCCAGGACTGAGATCTGAACATTGCCGAAAATAATTGATAACAGAATCTTCACAGATTCCCTCTTACAAACAAAAGATCAGTGTGAGCGAGTGTGGCAGGCCTTTACCTGAGGATCATGGGTCTGTAGAGTGACTTCTCATCTCAGCGGACTTATAAAGGTCTGCGTTATCAGTGGGGCTGCCCAAGCTTTGTGTCAACAGTCAACACGTGGAGGGTCACATTAATGGTGCAACACAACATATGCATACACACAGCACTGTACATACACACACATACGCACTGAGTGAGGTCATGTCAATATGATCCACTGTGTGAGCCTCATAAAACTGAATCCGTCAGAAAATTCTTAGAGCATTGCTGTAGAGAAATGACATCACACTGATAAAGATCAATTAAGTCCTAAACAGTGATAAAAAACATATACATTATATATATATATATATATATGGGTGATTATTTAATTAAGGGAGTTTTTCTGTCCCCAGGGTAGATTTTCAAGAAAAAAAATATTTTTAGAAAAAACAATTATTGCATTTGTTAAAGTTAGGTTGTAGTAGCTATGAAAAAAATAACTGTGTCTCAATGATGACATTTTAATACTTTTTCAGTGTGTTGAAAACTCAAATGTGCAAGAATTTCACTGTTTTGGGTTTGTCCCCAACCCAGACTTTTTGACCGCCCCTCTATAATAAAGCAATAAAAAGTGCTAAATTCATTAAAACTTTACTTTGCATTTCCTTGTAACAACTTAAAAAGGCCTTTTTCAAATTCATATAATTTATATTTGTTCAATTTGCAATTTATTTATAGTTAAATATCGCTGTCCCTCATACATCTGTCATTACCATCACACGCAACATTTTAGAGAGCAATAAAGTTTTTACAAACAGTTATTTACATTGTTGCATGCAAATTGGATGCTCCACAGGAACATTCCCAGACATGAGGCAGAAGCCTGATCTTTTGATGCTCACATATGTAAGTAATTTGATGTTTTATACATCCTAATCTGAGAGTAGGTTTATTAGGCGTCATTACCAAACAAGTCACTAGTTGAGTATTTTAATTCATTAATAGGAGATTTCCCTTTATTTACATATATTCAGTGTACAGTGTGCCTAGCTAACCAGTTAGCTTAGCTAATCAAAAAAATTTGCCAACATTTTCTGCAAAGAGGGAGAATTGTCATTACCATCACGTGTCATTACCATCACAAAAGTGACTGTGATGGTAATGACTATCAGTGATGGTAATGACAATTTATCTGTTAATCACCTTATAACTAGAATATATTAGCTTAATTTATCATGCACTACTTTACTATGATACATAATTGAACAGTGACAAACCATAATTTACATTATTTTTGTTTGAAGATGTCAACATGGCCCCAGCTAAACCAGCTTAACGGTCAAAAAAATACAGAGACAAAATCAAGGAAGATCCTGAGAAATATCAGCAATATCTTGAAAGAGAAGAAGAGATACAAAAAAAGAAAAGAGACAGGAAAATTGAAAGCCATCTCACAATTATCAAAGCGGGAACAAAGATGCAGGAAACGACAGTGGAAAGTTAATCAAAGAAACAGTAGGGCCAGTAATAATTCTGCAGTGTCTGTACAACCGCCTGGATGAGCCATCCAGTGTGATGTGGATCTACGAGCCAATAAGATTCGCCGCGTTTTCATTACGTAACCAAAATGCAAACCACGCCCACAACTATAAAACCGTGTAACTGCATGCGAGCGTCCGACTATCGTAGCACTGCGTGACATCAGACGCTCTCTGTCCATCTCCCTCCAGCAGCTGCCACTTAATTGAGGTTTTTGTAGTGAAATGAGGAGATATCATAGAGATAACTTCTCATTTCAACTAACTGGATCAGCCGTTCCCCATCCGTGACCGTTTCCTACAGCGCTTTCAACCGGCTTTCAACGCGAGCGACAGGAAGAAAATAGAAGCAGGGCCAACAAATGTTCAGCTCAAAACGGCGCACTGCGTCGTGCTGCGTCGCTGCGTCCAGTTAGAACAGTCCAATAGAAAATAAAAACATGGAATTGATTTTGTCGCTGGCGCTCGCTCGCATCGCATAAAGCCTGAATTATGGTTCCGCGTTAAATCGACGCAGAGCCTACGGCGTAGGGTACGGCGTAGGGTACGGCGTAGGGTACGGCGTAGGGTACGGCGTAGGGTACGGCGTAGGGTACGGCGTAGTGTACGGCGTAGGGTATGGCGTAGCCTACGGTGCGCGTCGCCGCGTACCTTATGCCGTAGGCCAGGGGTGGGCAATCCTGGTCCTCGAGGGCCGGTGTCCTGCATGTTTTAGATGTTTCCCTGCTTTAACACACCTGATTCGAATTAATCAACGTCATCAGCTTGTCATCCAGGGCTGCACAATTCTGTTAATGACACGGTCACTTGTATCATGTTCCAATGAAGCAGGGAAACATCTAAAACCTGCAGGACACCAGCCCTCCAGGACCAGGATTGCCCACCCCTGATGTAGGCTCTGCGTTGGTGTAACGCGGAACCATAAATCAGCCTTAACTCCGCCGGCTGGAGCTTCCACCATTTTTTCGTAGCGGTGTATTTCGTCATTCAGGCAGCCAATCAGCACAGTGCCTCATTATCATAGCCCCGCCCACTCAGAATCCCACATAGAAAATTAGGTTAGAAACGGTAAAGATAAAGACATGGCCCAGAGGCTGAATTTCCAATTTATTTAGAAAAAAACAATCAAAAGCTTGTTTTTAAGACATTCAAGGCCTGTTTAAAAAATACATTAAATGCCATAATAGATCCCCTTTAATATGGGTCACGCCACTGTTGCTGTGCATGAATTAAAATGCTACACACTAATTTGAGAGTGCTGAAATCTTTATTTTCTATTTTATCATTTTTGGATTGACACCCATCATATGGGAAATTTGAGTTGAGCATGCCAATTCTCTTGTTTGATCCTTTTTTATGTCAGAATCGAACCAGCCGGCCCGAAGAAGATATTATTACATAAGCAATGCTGTGGTTGTTCACCAAATAATTATTTTAGTGGAAGGTTAAGTGTTCAAAAGGTGTTGTTTTTAAAAAGTAGTGTTTTCTTTATCTTTGTTGTCAAAAAAACAACAAAAAAAACACCAGTGTTAATTTTTATGTCATTACCAAAACATGTTGTCATTACCGGAATACATTGTCATTACCGTCACAATACACTTTTTGACAGAAAATGTTGCTTTTTTGTTAACTTGGGTTTTACCTCAATCATTGTGGTAATGTTTAATTGTCTAAATTTGCATTTTCTGAAAAAATATGCATTGCAATTCAAATATTCTCATTAGTATGCAATATTTCATTGTTGTGACGAGGCAATATATTAAAAAGTTAGAGAGAACATGGTGTTAAAATGTATTTTAAATGTACTTACAAATATTTAGAACATGATTCTTAAAGAGCATGTTTTGTACTTACTGGAATGATTGTGAAAACTTTGCTTGTCAAATCATTTTGTTTTAAAATCAGTGTTTTGTTTTTGTGATGGTAATGACATTTTACTGTGACAACTTTGAAAAAAGCATCATAATATCAAAATGATCATGAAGTACAATCAAAGCTATGCTAAGATCTTTGTTCCAGACCAATTGATAAACCTTTTGAAATAGAAAAAACAGAGATTAAAGAACTTTTTTTTTTCAAAATTCCAAAAGTCAAAAGTGCCCCGAATTGAATAATCACCCATATATATATATATATATATATATACACATACATACATATATATATATATATATATATATATATATATATATATATATATATATATATATATATATATATATGTATATATACACATACATACATACATACATACACACACACACACACCACATGTACATAACATAAAACAATGTTGAACAAGATCATGCTTCATCGCAATAAAGGTTTAATGGAACAACCACTACTAGTTCAAGAGGTTCAAATTTGTATGTTAAAAGTCAGATAAGAAATTTGGCGGAACTTCTAGCTTTTTAGTTAAAAAACATTGTTTTCCAGGAACTTGAAATATTGTAATATTTACCTTTCACTTATTTTTGAACTGAAAACTACAGAGAATAAATTATATTTTCTTTAATTACAGATGATGTAAAGTGAGTTTTTTCTTTTTATATTTTGTTTTAAACAAAAATAAGGCATTGAGTTTGGGGCCAGGACACAGAGCTCCTGTTTTGACTACGTGATTTGGATGCTTGACAATATACAGTTTACTTATGAGTGTTTGATCTACTTGTTAGAAGAAAACAATTCAAACTTCAGAAGTCCAAGTACATGTAAATGGTGATGATTAATCCAAATTCTGTACTAATTTATGTTAAAAACTATTTGAGGTTGAATTTTGGTTTGGTTTTTTTGTGAATGGTTTGTGCTCATTTGTATTTATGAATTGCAGTATGGAGGGTTTTGACACAAATGACATGGATATATGGGTGAAAGTTGATTCCTGTTCAGTTAGATAAAGCACAAGTCTTCCCTGAAGGATCACAGTCCATGGCTACAGTGATGAAATACTCTATGTAGGTTATTCTAGTCATCCAAAGTCCAGCATTTTTTTCCACTACAATAACAGTGTGGAGTAAGAGCTTGGCAACTGAACATGAAAACAGCTACTGTTGACTGCTTTGAACATTGATGAGTTGCTTGTTGTCATAAGTACACCTAAAACACAAAATGTGCCCCACAGAGAGCCTTGTTATACAACTATGGCTTGAATGCACATGCACAGTCAAGAGCCAACAATAGCGTTATATATTACACTATAAAACTCATTACACAAGATCACGTGTCAGAATGACCGGCAAACTCAGTCAACCTCACGTCATCAAACTGCGGCTCTCTTTGTCATTCTAATATAGAGCAAAGGGTAACCATATGGCAATGGTTGTTGCAGAGGGATGAGGTCAGCATTATAGGAGCTATCAATCAGAGATTTATAAAGATTTGCCTTTAAAGCATATTTTTAACAGATAGCAGCTGCTTTAAAAAATGTATTTATAAAAGTCAGCTGCAGGCTTAAACAGCCTGTAATTCTCCATACTTTAAATCAGGGGTAGCGATTGGATTGAATGATATTTGTCAGAATAATTTATTTGGTTTAACCGTAGAAGTAGCAGGTTTGCATAATGGGCAGATGCTTGCTCTAAGCAAAGCAGTGGTTACGTACAGTGTTGCCCCAATAAACTTATCAGTATCATAGTAGAACTGAGGAAAAACCAATGGGGTAAGGTGGTCTTGCAAAGCCTGGCAGCCGCTCTTTGTTAATTCCTACTGCTTTCTAATAAGCAGTCACTCCACTGTCCTTGTCATCTAACCTTGCCTATGAATCATTCAGCAACCCTACTAAGGCAGACTAATTACCCTACTATAAACCTTGCTGCTCTGTCTTTTCTCTGTCCATGTGTGCAGAGGCAGCAGGCAGGATATTTTTGTCATGGGATGAAGCAAATTTTCTTGGCAATGGCCAAATCGAAGATTGTGGATGCTACATACTACCTGTTTGAAGTAGAGCTGGGCTTAAACCTCGTGTGTCCTGAGTGACCCTATTAATAATGTCCCAAAAATGTATGCGGTTTCGTAATATGTGGCTGTTTGCTTCATTGCTGCAGATTTTGGCTCGTGGAAGCAACATCAGTCACCATAATGGTGAGAGACCATCCTGCCAACCAGGTAGGCTTTCCTGACTGCATGTGAAGGTTTGTAAATAATTTTAATATTATTAAGATCATAGTAACAAGATAAAAGAAAGATAAAGATATGTTACCCTCAATGTCAGCACATATTTGTGTATACATTAGGTTTCTACTGTCCAGTGGACAGTTTCATTCCAGTCCCATGTCCGAAGGGGACATATGGGTCGACAGCTGGAGCTACATCCATAGAAAGCTGTCTAAAGTGTCCTCCTCACCACTACTGCCCTCGATCAGGGTTGTACAATTCCCTGCCCTGTGGCTCTGTGGCCCAGCAGCCTTTGTCTGGCCAAGACACTTGCACCTGTCCAGGAGAGGGTCAGAGGTTTCAGGTAATGTTGGCATGATTGTTTTCTCACATGATAGAAGGAGCAGCCCTGGCTTTCTTGCAGCCTGTATCCACGTTCAGCAGTACACGCTACCACTTCCCTATTTATTGTGAGTTATGCAGTTTTCTATCATTGCGAAAGTACTTTTATTTCTAAAAGCTATGATTTCTTTGTGTGAGACTATGAACTCTTGGGATGCAGTGCGTGCATTAATAGTGTCACAAGAGTACCTTGCTCACTGTCTCTCCGAAACTCTAGACTAAACAATCTGTAGCTCCAAGCCGAAAGTAGTTCCAGATCAAGTTACTTTGCAGCAGGGTCTAGTTTCCCAGGCTGCTGCACTTTCACAGGTGTTGAAGTGTCCTCTCATCACTTCAGAATAAAGAGAAAGAGATTTTTCTTCTGGCTCCTGCATGGGTGTTTGTCAGAGAACTAATTTCATATAAATAAAAGGCAGGAATTAATAAAGAAAGGAAGCGGAAGAGGAAAGCTCAATATGTAAAGTGTCTTTGTCATTAAATTGATTGAATTGTGTAATTGACACACCTTTTATTGTTTTTTCTCAAAGCTCAGTGATGGCCGCTGCGTTTGTTCCATCGGCTACCAACCTGCCAACAACGCAGATCTGTGCATGCAGCAGGTCTACAGTGTCTGCAGAGACGGGAAATCTCGCACACAATATGGAGACTGCCTTGATAAAAATCGGTGGTCCCTGCACTGCAGGCATGAGGTTAGGCCCTGTGCACTCCTAACACTCTACAATACATCCACTAGAAGTAGAGCAAAGGTAATGGTTTTATCGAGCGTAAAATGACACCAGACAGGAAACATCCTGTAGATATGAGAAATAACTATGTTCTGTTTGCAGAACATACTAACTAAACTCACTCCACATCATCAAAGGTAATGAGTACAACCTAGATGTCTTTGCCCTTTACTCCATGAACCTGACAACATTTTATCTCCTGGATTCTTAATAAGTCCACTTAATAATTAACCGTAAACTGTTTCCTGTAACTTTGGTGAGCAAGGATTTCCAAGTTTTAACTGTTTAAAAGGATTGATTAAACTAAATATACCTTTCCTGCAGGTGTGCAGATCAGTGGAGGATTATCGTGGTTATGATGGGGAATTGGGGCTGTGTATTTGCAAGGAGCCTCCTGGTAGAGCTGCATGTAGCGGCCTGTGCAGGAAAAAGTCAGCTCCTGAACTGAAGCTCCGCTGCCATCCTCACGGATTCATGGAACTGGTGTGGAGCCATGACTCTCAGGTGAACCTTGGCACAGATTTGCACAATTACTGAGGGGATATGATCAGAAAAAGCATGCTCATATTGTTTATCTCAGGTAAAAAAAATAACCAAATGATAAAAAATAAAAAATAGCAAGAATAACCTACATCCCTAAATTGCTGTTCTTCAATTGCAATACACATTTCCATGTTGCATTTCCACAACAAAAAATAAAATAAAAAAAAAAAAAAAACATAATGCATAGCAACATATTGCAACAATGCTTTTAACTGTTGACCAAATTGCTGGAATAAAGTACACTTGATATAAACAATTTTATCAATTTTAGACGTTTTAATGATTTGATTTCAAATCTCCAAACCTGTATGTGCAATTTTTATGGTCATATTATCCAATTATTACATCTTTACCCAGGTTAATTCATATATTTATTTGCTGGATGTTTACCTTGTTTTTAGATGTTAGATTTTCTTAAATTTTGCCTCAAACTTTATTCATTTTTATTTCACAAATCATCCTGCAAAGTCAGGCACTCTAACAGTTGGATGTTATTAAACTGTTTATGCTACTTAAGCATTATGTCTTTACTAGCAGCACAATGTAGAGAGTAAAAGAGAGTTGCCCCTAATGAGCTCAAGAACATAAATAACAGCTGTTTTAGCAACAATGCCTGATTAGACAATGCATGCATCCTTACAATGTCATCTTGAGTTCCCCAACGGAGAAAAAAGCAGAACAGCTCCTGCGGTGCAGTAACCTGTTATTGACAAATGCTTTTATTGTGTGTGTGCAGTTGTCGAGCATCTCAGGCAGTGTGCTAGAGATGATTTTTAAACAATGGGATCCCCAGGGGAACCTGCAGTGCAGCAGCCACCTCAACTCCACACGTCCCGTCTATATTGTTCAGACAGCAGGTGAACACACACTTTCAACACACAAACACGTTTGCACACAATGGGTTTTTTAGTCCAGCAGCTGTTTATAATTGTTCCTCCCTGTCGTGCTGATGCCTTCTTCTCTCTCCATCTGCCTCTTTGTCCGACTGCAGAAGTAGGATTCCTTGGCCTCATCGGTGACCTCTCAGAGGAACTTCAGCAACTGTTTCCTGACAACACACAATGGGACTCTCAGAGCTCAACTGGTTCGTGTCAATGGCCAGCATTTTCTGAAGAAAAATAGCAATGACTGCATGGGAACAGTGAACACAGTGAAGCTATCATTTCTTCAATAATGAAAGTCCTGTGTTATTGATTTTCAGAGGAGGACTATGACTTCTTGCATGTGGTGACTAGTATTGAAAATATCAGTCATGCAGGAAAAGAAAAGAATCCCAGAAAGTGGAGAGGAGATGAGAGGGTTATTTGGGAAGAAGGGAGAGTTCTGAACCCAACAACGTGTCTCCATCTGGGTGATATTTTACTGTTTACTGTTGACACTAATCACTATCCACAATACGATGTGTAAGTCAGGTTTTGGTATTTCTTTCTATCTTGCTATGAATCAGAGGTTTTGACTTTAACACTTGGTTTAAATTCTTTCTTCTTGTCTTTTAGTAATAACTTGTACAACACAAACAGTGACTTTGACTGGGGGGTGTTCAGATTGCTAAAAGAAGAGCTGACACTGTCTTGGACTCCACCGACCTTCTTTTCTGTGGTCTTTAGCCAGCCTGGAGTACATGTTTTCACACTAAGCAGCAATCAGCACAAACACTTGGTAAATATATTTAAAATAATATAAGCATTGAAGTTACACAGTTAATTCCTTTAGTTCTTGAGCAAATCAATTTATGCATTATTTTTTACAGCATATTCATCACTAAATTATAGGCTCAGATTAGAGGCTATTTTAAACCTACTTCAACATTTGAACAACAACTCAGTACTTACTTAAAATACAATCACTTAGAAACACAAATGTAATGTAACGGTAGTCGGTAAGTCATATAATGCAATACATTTCATAAATGTAATTAATTTTTTTTTAGATACTGAATTATTTCCAAATGAAGTATTGAAACTACTGTACCTTATTCTAACAATTCAAAAAATTTTCATGCAAAAAAAAATAAATAAATAAAAGGTTTCTTTGTCATATCGTAAAAACATAATCCAAATGTAGTCAAGTAATCCTTGATAACATGACTACAATCTACAGTATCTTTAAAATGAGTCCTTCTTTAATTTTTTCTGTGCTGACTGCTTCTACTGTGACGCATGATCAACAGCATCTCACCACTAACTTTCATTTTTCTCAGTATGTGAAAGTAATGCCAGCAGGTGGCCAGTGTTATGAGCCTGGCCCTTTCTTCCCTGCGGTTCCCCGTCACATGACCAGGATGGGAATCAGCAGGAGACGTGATCTGTTACTTCGACCCGACTGGCTGGTGACTGGAGGGCTGCTGTTTGGATGCGTGGTCATCGTCTGTTTATGTGTTACACTGCTGGTTTGTTTCCAAACACCTTCTGCCACAGCATACTGACACTGTCTTCAGAGTGTTCTGTACTTTCATGCATCTATTCTGCATGTACATGTAGATCTTGTTCAGGGAATATGGGTGGCCAGGGAAGGAGCCGGTCAAAGCGCGATATCGCATGTTGCAGCTGGCTTACCAAATGGACGACTATGCCTCAAAAGGCTCCAGGGTGATGTCATTTAGGAAGACTCACCGCAAACAACAAGCAAGAATGACACAAGACTCTGTTCAGCCAGGTGAAATGTTCTAGTTATACATCAAACACAAACATGCCCACTATGTTCATTCATCAGAACCCTTAAGAACAAAACATGTCATTGCTTTCCTCCCAACATAACACGCACCACCTCATCAGTACACTTGCAGCAAGTATGCATAACACAAACTGTGTTGACACATGGGAACTCTGAAGATCAAGAGGTTGTGGGTTCTTATGCAAGACAGGCAGTGACCTTAGGGGTGGTGCTCCCACCTAACCAATTACAGCTGAAATGCTCACGTCAAAAAGCTGACCTCACGTGCAGAGACTAACGGCAAAAATGAAAACAGTACAAGTATCACATCACAGGGCAGTTTCTTGGGATTGTTATTGTGCAGCCTCAGATGTGAGTATGTATAAAAAAACAGACCCACAAACCACACATTAATATTCAACTGTTTGCACTAAAACATGCACGCAAGTCTGTGTCACATTCTGAGCTCATTAAACTTCAACGTACCTACTCTTCAAAGTTGTCCTTGAAAGACAGGTGTTGTTTGTGTTTGTTTTTTTTAGATAATTTTTGCAGTATTGTAATTGCGCTCCTTCTGCCTCTAGGTTTTTAATCTCTTGATTGTAGTCTGCACAGGTGCATCTGACGAGTTCTGGGATTATGAACACCAGGTGGATCTGGAGGCATTTAGCAGCAGCACCTTCTACAGCCTCCTGCTCAAACAAAGCCTGTCTGTCACAACACAACTGGGGCGGCTCACCACTGAGGTCTGCAGCTGTTCATTTATCCTAAAATTAAACGGAGGGTGTATAAAAGGACTGTGCATTTATCTTGCATGTCACTTTCTGGGACTAGTCCTCTCTTTTGGAATCCCTCTGATTAAATGAAGTAAATCACATCATGCCCATATCATGGTTTTATGGAGGACTTATGACCAGCTTATTATTATACAAGCTTTTAATTAACAGTTTAAATAAGGCAGCTTTTATTTGTGTGGCACGAAAGCCCCCCTCGCAAAAAAATACATCTGTATTTGCAAGAACTTTCAGTAAGCCCTTGATTGACAGTAGAATACTTACTGTAAGCATCAAGAACCTTGAGAAATGTATAACATTCATTATTAACATTCATTCCTTAAAACATATTATTAAAATAAGATGTAAGAATATGTTGATCTCTATTAACCTAGTTATACACTTGATATTATTATTTTCTCATTGTCATTTCTTCACCAATTAAATAACATCCACATACGGGACAAGTGGGACTGGAAGGTGTTTTGCAATAACAGATTTGTGCAAGTGTCCTGGAGATGATAATTCAGTCATTCACTTTAATTTAAAAGCAAAAAGTGCAGTTTTGATCCTGATCAAGGGCTGCAGCGGTAGTCTTTAGGGATGTTTCCGTTCGATTAACATGTACTTTGTGGATTGTTATGTGTGCTTTGTTGATTTGTTTGTTGTATTTGTCCACCAAGATCAGTTTTCATTTTCAGTGAGCACACAGGAAAGCATCTTTGCATTTGCAGGTGATGTAGTCTCCATGGCTAAATCAAGCCATACCTGACAGCAATTTACATTTCTAAAATGAGCTTAAATGAGTGGTAGCTTTATATTCAAAGTTAAAAACGACAACAACCCATGCCTGGAATACAGGGTTATGTTCATTAAAATCCTCAGGGAGTATGATGGATTGTGCGTGGAAGGACCCTCTTTCTCCCTCTTGAATTGTGTGGGTGCTAACCTATGGTGCTAACACTATAGAGCCCTCAAGCATTTAGAGACTTGATGTACACAGTTACTGACGTTTGAAATTTTAACCTTTGACTTTCTTAGCTCAGCAGAAAGACTGTAAGTGGGGAAACAGCAAGCCTTTTTTTGCCCAAGATAATGAAATCTTTTAAAAATGCTTTTATATCCCACAAACCAAGAGCTCTTTTTGAATTATCTCTACAAAAATTTAAGTAAAATCAATTACGTGGATTATCTAGACCCTGTGCAGGAACTTCCTCAGACGGATTGACTTTATCGACTTCACCGCAAATGTAGAATTGAAACAAATAACTGAATATGCCTTATCTTCTTATTGAATTCCTTTTGAGCTATTTGTATTATCTCAGCTTGAGGCTAGAGTCTGGATGCCTTTGTTGAAAGGAAGATTCAAAGAATGCATGTTCCATCATGTTTATTTCACATACCTTAATTTCCTTCGAGCAGCGCTTGGGTAACTTGCTTCTTATCTCTCCTTTGTGTTTTCTTTCACCAGTTTCTGACCCTTCCTCACACAGACCTCGCTGATGTAGTTCAAGCCCATTCAAACTGATTAAGTATCACAAGTGATACTCTGGTTTTATCCGTTTTCTTTGCCCTGTGCTCTTCCTGTTTTTACCATGAAATTGCTGGATGTTGTGTAGAAGGCATGAGATTATTTTTCCAGCCCTGAGGACAGCTGAAGCGATAAAGGTGAAAGAAGGGATGATATGCCGCAAACGTTCATGTTTCACAAGATGCGTTATGGCTGGATGGCTGCAGGATTAGAGGTGTGATCTGATTATTACCTTTTCTGGTGATTTTTTTTTCATCTCTATTTATGTTTTTGTGTATCCAGGTAAAGGAGCTATATCAGGGAGTGCTCGGGAAATTGCATTTTCTCCACCCACGCATGATGAGCGAGGAGAGGGTGGGGGAGGGCTATGAGAGGATGATGAGAGAGATGGAGAGAGAAGTGGTGAGACGAAAGTCTTTGGCCTCACAGCTGAGAACTTTACTCGACAGTCAACTGCAGGTTTGTATTACACTATAGCAGTATATCTCACCTGATATACAATTATAGAATTCGCTGAATAAATCCCTGTGAGTACAAATACATAAAAAGAATGATGTACATCAGTATCATTAGAGCTTTATATATTTCATGTATTTGCAGTATTGATAAATAGAAGTAAGAGTGAAGCATTATTTGTGATATTTGGGTCAGCAGCAACAACGCCCA